>NC_135761.1:49194757-49255278 GCF_052425735.1 Oculina patagonica
CCCCCCTCGCCCCCCCCCCCCGTCTATCATGTGTTATTTTTCGTCCCATCTGGCGTAGAAACTCCACCGTGTTTCAAGAGCTGTGCTAATTGGTCGCTTGGTGTGCTCCTTAGGTACATAGAGGCTCGTTGCAAAGCAAGGCAATTGACCTGGACCACCAGGACAGACGCAGGTCTCGTTTGTCAAGCGTCTGGGATTTAGAGTCTTCATTGCGAAGTGAATTTGGAATCGAAGATAACGTGGTTTACAGGTAATGGAGTACGAGAGCATTATTGAGTAACATATTGCAAAACTGAGGTTACGAACCTCCTGCGGTGTCAAGAACCTTGTGATAGCACGTAGCCTGATAAAATTTTTTCTGGTCGATCCCATTTTGTATCAATCTTCTCCATTCCCTCCCCGCGAAGGCGTGTACGAAAACATTTTTTTTATTACGGGGAGGCTCCGCCCGCATCTCCTCGTTCCAAACCCTTACCCTTTCATATGCCATTTTTGACAGAAAAGGTAACCCGCTCGCATACCCTCAATAAATAAGGTAGCTCTTACAAGACAATACAATACTTTATTTAACCACGCGACACCTAGGAGCGCAAGCGCTCGTTAAAATGTGTGCGTGAACGCAAAATTATATAATTATTAATATAATCAAATACCTACAGAAGAGATACTGCTTACTCTTAATTTTTCACTTGAATACCCCTGAATACTTAGATGAATTGACCGTACGGTGGGTGTGTTCGAGATATTCCCGACTCTTTGCAATACTCCCACTCGTGAAATCCCTACCTTTTTATGCCAACAGCGTGAAAAATGTATCCCTTTTGTGAAGATCCTCCCCGTATGGTTAACATCGAAGAAGGAAAAGAAATAACCCAAATAATGCATCAACACAATAAATTGAAGTAAAATCTGTCACTCTGGTGCGCGTTATTCCACTAAATCTCTTTCACTGGTTTGACTTTCTTGTCTGCTTTTTAGCGGTGTTGTTTTCGGGGGAAGGAAGACCAAACGTGATGCTAGACAAAGTGTCCAGCTTGAAGCGGTAAGATCAGCTGATGTCTTCTCTTGACCTTTTTTTTTTATCAAATTCAAGCAGACAGGTTGTGAGAATGAGTAATCTGAACATTTGAGCAAAGTCGTCTTGACTTGAAGGACGCGAAGAACCATTACCTTTGGACAAGACGTGTTATTTCCTAAAGCTTCAAAATTCTAAAGTTTCCAGCATCGATCACGTTAAAACGCACAGACGATGAAGGAAGCACCGTGATCAGGAAGATCGTTTACTGACAGATCTGTTTTGTCAGCAATGTTTCAAGATACTAAACAATGTGATTGGAATGAAACGATTTTATTACGTAGTTGAAAATTATAACCATTTTTGTTACTTGACATAGGTCGATTTGTAATTTCAGTAAGAAGAAGCAAGCACTGATTTCCAGGCGACCTTAAATTTACAAATTACGTTGAAAGTTCTATCCTTCCAACCTTGCTTTCTTTTTAGTAGTAGCGCATTAGCTTATCTAGATTGTAATTGTTCCTTGAAATGTTAGGTTGCAGAGGAAGGGACTTATGAAGAAACAGACGAATCAGCCAGGTTTGAGAAACTGTGGTCAAGGCTGGAGGCAGAGCTGGCCTTGCGCGAGAGAGTGCACTACGTCGTGTTTGGCATAATATCAAACGCTGAAGAGGTTTTGAATCAACGAGAGAGGCAGGAAACCTACAAGAAAATTCCAAAGTACGTTCAGGGAATTGTAGACGCCGCGCAGGGTATCTTGGCCAATGAACAGATTAATGATGGCGACGTACGAGCAAAAGTAAGGAACTATATCCTACAGGTCATTGAAGACGCGTCTCTTGATATTGATGATTCTGGGTTGTTGCTATCTTCGGACGCGAAAACAAGACGAAAGGCTCGAGAGATCGTTACAAACGCTATTAACACTGCTAGAGATGTGTCCTTTCGCAACACTGCCAAAGAAGTTGTAGCAGCTGCTATTAGAGGTGCTGCTCAAAAATCCGCCCAGGACATTTCTAAAGATCTTGCTGAAAGCGCGAAGGACGTCGTGGCGGCTGCTATTATATCAGCGACGTGCTATAACAAGGACGCCCATCAGGTGATTGCAGCGAGATCTCTAGCAGTTGATGCCGCGAATGCAGCGAAAGCTTCGTTAGAACGGTTATACGGCGTTAAGCGTGAGCTAGTCGTTTGTAAGCAAAGGGATGCTCGTAAAAGCTCGGTAAGCCTGGATAGGTGCGCAAAAGATGTTGCAACTGCGTCTATTATTTCTGCTACAAGATCATTGGATAGAGTAATTGATAAGGATAAATGTGATGTGATAGCGGCGCGAACGTTGGCGACTGACGCACTTACAGCAGCAAAAGCTTCCCTCGAGAGGTTGTATAGCGTGAAATTTGAAGAGGAAGACGATGATCAGGATTATTACAAAGCCGTATCCAAAAGCCTTGTAAAATCGGCAAAAGAGATCGGTCAAGCTGTTGTCAGTCCAGCTGCAAGATTACTTGAGAAAACTACTGGAAAGGACGATCTTGAAGATTTGACAGCGCAGTGGCTTGCAAATGATGCGATTCAAGAAGCGAGGGCGTCGTTAGAGAACCTTCATGGCATTAAAGTTGAAGAGAAGGATCAGAACGAGCAAGCCGCTAAGGATATTGCAGCCGTCGCCGTTTTGTCAGCCGCACGTTCTTTGCAAAGAGACTTGATAAGCAACGATCGTGATTTCGCAATGGCGGCACGAGGTTTGGCTAGCAACGCTTTGGATTCTGCAAAGGCATCTGTCGATTGGATCTACAGTACGAAAGTTGCAACAGAAACCGAAATTGTAGGAAAGGACAACAAAATGTATCCAGATTTGGACCAGGTTGCAAAAGACATTGCAGAGGTCGCTGTCGATTCGGCAACAAGATCCTTGGAGAGGATCGCGGTTAAACACGAATGGGATTTGACAGCAACAACTCGCAAGCTGGCAAACGATGTGCTTAACTCTGCAAAGGAATCTTTGGAGAGGCTCTATGGAATCAAGTGCGAGCCTGAAGAGGTACCAATACTGGCATCACAAGAAACATCGCAGAGCTCTTTGGAATATCCCATTCCTTCAACGAAAGATTCGTCACAAAGTGTGAAAGGACACGAGCAAGAGTTGTGGACTGCAGCACAAAGTCTTGCTAAGGATGCCTGGAAATCAGCAACAGCATCATTGGAACGCCTGTACAATATTGCAGATCAGATGGAAGACAACATCAAGCACACTGCCTTGGACATTTCCAAAACCCTAATGGATTCTTCTGGAAACCTTCGGCAAAAACTCGAGAAGGAAGGCCTCGCAGTTGCAGCTCGAGATCTTGCATGTAATGCAATTGTGTCGGCCGCCAAAGCCTTCCCGAAACTGCAGGAAGACGAAACGTCTTTGCAGGACATTGCTGGAAGTGACACAAGCCTGTTAAACGCGGCAGCAAAAGTGTCCACGGTTTCTGCTCGAGCTTCGTTGGGGGAGCTCTTTGATCGAGGTTTTATTGGTAGTCTGGAGTTGGAAGAAGCTACAGGCTATTTGGCAACCCATGCAGTGGTATCTGCTGAAAATCTGCTCGACACGTTGCAAGACGAAACTGCAACTTTGGATTTGGATTTGGAGATTTGCAAAGCCGCCACCGAGCTGGCATCGCGTGCAGTTGTGTCAGCCGAGGGGTCAGTAGCTCGCTTGGCTGGGGAACAC
Organism: Oculina patagonica; assembly: GCF_052425735.1. Lineage (NCBI taxonomy): Eukaryota > Metazoa > Cnidaria > Anthozoa > Scleractinia > Oculinidae > Oculina > Oculina patagonica. Next base: position 49,198,489 of record NC_135761.1, read on the forward strand.
CAGACTTCAAATGACCGTGATACTAACGACGGGAACTTGTTTTGGAAGGTTACTACTTACGTGGAAGGCCTCATCAACGGTGCTTTGAGGCATCTTGGGGCAGAGGGATACATTGTCGATATCAATGACGATCAAGAACAATTCGAAGTCCTTACGCATGACCAGGCTCGTTCAGCCGATGTGGAATACGGTACACATGTTGAAGATATTTACCAGAGAGAAATCCTGGCATTGAAAGCTTCAAGAATTGTGAACGATGTTGTTGAGAGTGCCATGGAAATTGTAAAAACCAGGATGACAAATGAGTCGTTTTTTGCCGGTCAATCCGTTGGAGATGGCGGACCGCGCAATGCCCGATTCGCTCGCCGACGAAGCAGTTCCGTGCACTTCAACGAAAAGTCAATCTTCCGTTCTCGCCGGGACAGCTTGAGTATTGCGAATAGGCCTCCTACTCCACGTTTTATGAAGGGTCTTGCCGGCTCCGTTGTTACACAAGAAATCGACGAACTCGAGAAAGAATTGGGGATTCCATCGGAAATTGAGGTAACGGCTACTAATGCATCGAGCAGTGGACCTGTTCCACGACGTTCGTCCGACCCTGGGTTAGAGTTTCACTCTCGAGATGGTGCATCTTCGCGACCAGACCCGTCGGCATCTGATTCCAAGATTGACGTCAACGAGCAAGGGACTTCCCTGAACGAGAAACTGTCCGTGTACGAAATCATCAAGAGGCGAGAAGAGACAGCTAGCTGCGAGATCTCCCCATGCGAGTCATATGTGGTACTTCCACAGCTAAACCCATCGGAGCGTTCCCTGATCGCCGCTCGAGTGGAGTCTTATGAAGTGTTGTGGAAACAGAGGATGTCAACCCCGTCGGTGACAAGTCTGCCATCCTTGTCCCCCAAAGGCTCATTTGTTGCCAGCGAGAGTGCAGAACAAGCTCATCCTCGTAAAGAATCAAAGAGTCGTTCGGTGCCTTCATCATCTCATCTACCAGACATTAGTAGCTCTACGTCCAAAATCTACAGTAACTCTGCTAGTGCAAGTTCACTTAAAGGCACATCTGGGCATCCAAAACGAACTTCATCGCAGAAGCTTAAGAAATCCCCCAAGGCATCCCCTAAGACTTCGAGGGAATCTGTTAAACTGAATGCGAAGCCATCGACGGAAAAAGGCTTGCAGTCACCCCGTGCCTCAGCGGGGGAAATAAAAGTGACTTCTGGCACTTCCCTGCGTAAAAACGAGGGCGGCTCTCGACGAAGTTCCTCGAATAATGTGACCGTGGTTACTCCAAAAGGTTCCGTAAAGGACATGCCTTCTTCACAGCGTGGCTCAAACACGAAGGTGGTCCTTTCTCCAAGTGGCTCACAGACGAAAGCAACTTTGTCTCAACGTACGTCTACAAAGGAAGCAACAATGTCCAAAAGTACACCATCTCAAAATCTCATCAAATCGTCTCCACAAAGTTCTAAACTGTTTGCACGCGCTTCTGTAGAAAAAACGATATCTTCGTCACGCACTTCTTTGGGAAAAGCGTCTCCACGAGGGTCACGGGAGAGGGCAGTGCTGACTCCACGTGAATCGACAGAGAGAGCAGTTTTGGCTCCGCGTGGTTCAAACCAGAAAGTCACATCATCACCACGCACCTCCAGAGAAAAGGTAGATCTATCATCAAGGACATCGAAAGGAAACGTCACGTTGTCTCCACGTGCATCTGCTGGTGACACTGCATTGTCTCCACGTGCTTCCAAAGGAAAAATCACGCAGTCTTCACGTGCGTCTACTGAGAACGCGGCATTGTCTCCAAGTGTTTCTAAAGGAAAAGCCACAACGGAAAATAAAGATCAATCACCACGCGCATCTACCGAGAACGCGGCATTGTCTCCACGTGCCTCCAAAGGAAAAATCACGCATACTCCAGGTGCGTCTACCAACAACGCGGCATTGTCTCCAAGTGTTTCCAAAGGAAAAGCCACGGCGGAAAATAACGATCAATCACCACGCGCATCTACTGAGAACGCAGCATTGTCTCCACGTGTTTCGAAACAAAAAGTCATTCAGTCTCCACGTGCGTCTACTGAGAACGCAGCATTGTCTCCAAGTGTTTCCAAGGAAGTGTCTGTGCAGTCTGCACGCGCGTCTTCCAAGAACGTGGCAGTCTCTCCACGTGCTTCTAAAGGAAAAATTTCGCAGTCTAAACGTGGTTCTTCTGAGAACGCAACACTACGTTCACGTGTTTCCAAAGGAAACGTCATGCAGTCTTCAAATGCGTCTACCGAGAACGTAGTATTAACCCCACGTGCTTCTAACGAAAATGCCATGCAGTTTCCTCCTTCGCCTTCCAAGGAAAAAATCACGCCATCTCCTCGTGGTTCTGCTGGAAAGGTAGCATTATCTCCACGTGTCTCCAAGGGAAAAGTCACGCAGTCTCCACGTGCGTCTGCTGAAAAGATGGCACTTTCTTCTCGTGAGTCCAAAGAAAAAGTTGAGGCGCCTTCTTCATTTTCTGCTAAAAATACCACACCACCTTCTAAATCAAAAGAGATTGTACCACCGAAAGCGAAAGACGCCAGCGCATCATCTCCGAGTGTAGAACAGCCCGCTTCTTTACAGCGTATCTCTTTGCATAAAGTCACGCCGACTGTTACACAATCTGATCAAGAAGTTTCAGCTTTCCCCAAAACATCCAAAGCTATGGTCAAAACACCTTCAAGTCATTCTGGCAAACCTTTGGATTCGCAAGATACTGTAAACAAAACTGAATCAACTGAGAAATCTAAAACTGATTTGAAAACACTTTCGCGCTCTGCTGAAAAACTGACACAAGAGTTGGCTTCTTCAGCTCAAACGCCTGAGAAAGCAGCTGAACTCGACAGGGACTCGGCAGAGGTAGAGGGTAGACCACCAGCACCAATACCGGACGTCTCCCAGCCCCAAGCGGCAGGCTCAGAAGGAGATCGCTTTGATGCGAACAAAGGTGAAGAGGGTGGAGAATCCATTGAACCGAAGAACCTCGAGTTTAACAAGAGCTCAAAGAGAGCTGATCACAGCCTAGAGAGACTTATCCTGGACAAACGATTGACTCCCGAAGGCGCCGAAGCCGATACACGTCCAGCATCTAGCGCTGATGTTGCAGCCTCAAGAAAGCACACTGATCCATCAGCATCACATAAAACCATCCCTCCTCAACTCGAGTCAAGCAAGTGCGTGAAATCCTCGCTGACGGAAGCACCTGCTTCCATATCGGGTTCGCCGAGATCTTCTCGAGAAAAGACTGCATTGAAGGAAAGCGATGTTGAGAAAGAAGTCTTCACTGCAAGGAAAAAACCCGAAGGTGAAGACCGAAGCGAGTTTGAGGGTGTGACGTCTGGTGCTGGGACCACTTTGTCGAAGAAGGAGGAAGAAAAGAAAGGGTCAGTTAGCAAAATATCAAATGCCTTGACCAAGGAAAACCAGGTTGTTCAGCGTCCTGCTACAAACCAAAAAGACAAGAAAGATTTTGAAGGCCACCCCATTTATAGAAAGGTGAGCGTTTCACGGTCCATTCACGACACAGTTGATGATATCGTACAGAGAATGTTAGATACAGCTGATGAGCCCAACGCAGGTTTCGAGGATTCCCGTCCTACGGGTTCGGGATCGCGCGAAAGAATGAGGCGGGACAGCGAGATAAACTTTGATGCGCCAAGAGGATTTGTCAGAGAGAGAATGCTTCCCACTGGCAAGGTTTCCAGAACAGTGATGGAAACTGTAGATTTTATGGTCCAAAGTGTTTCATCTTCAGATGAGAGGAGGCCTCGCCAAAGCTCTGGAAGACGGTTTAGCGGAGGTGGGTAAAACGCAGCACACAAATTGAACTTTATTCAAACTGATATGCTATATAGTAAACTCTCTTCTAACTTGTGACAGACACCTCTAAAAGACGGACACCTAGTGTCGGTCCCGTCCCAGCAGTTTTTCAGTCATTTTACTGTAACTAGACTTGCTATTAAACGTACACTTCTCTAAGACGGATAGTTTGAGCCGGTCCCACCGGTACCCGTCTTAGAGAGAGTTGACTGTACCACTCGGAGATGTGCTTACCAGTTTTTTTGGATGGAGTCCATATTCCTAGCCTGCGTCGCAGCCGGACGTGTCACAAAACCTCGGTATAACTATACCAGGGTTTAGTTCGTCTGCAATGCGGGCTACCATATTCCATAACCATCACAAGAATTGCTCTTGTAGCCTTATATCCTTTTATTCGAGGAAATATATAGTTTATAGTAAGCAAATTGTCTAAATTCACAGCTCACCATCAACTAAGAGGTTTACACCATCAAATAAGAAGTTGTCAATTCTATTACAAGCTCGATGTCCCTGAAGATGCCAACCAGAGTTGCATTACGTTATGAATTTTGTCTTTAATCTTTCTTAGGCATTACAAGAACAACCTCTTCAAAGGAAAAACTCCCAAAGGGTGCCACCACCTCAGGTCAAGATATTTCTTGTGTCTACGGAGTCAGCCCTTCACCTCCTACAGGCCCTCAGCCGAAACTTCCATCTCCCAAACGATCCCGACTGAGGGCCACGTCTTCTCAAGACTCCCTGGGGATCCGAGCTACGCAATCGGATTCAAGCATACTCAGTTCATCCAGTGATAAAGCCGCTGACCTCAGACCTAAGGTGTCCGGCGCATGGCTTGACAGCGTCATCGCTGCAGGTGGAGACGCGTCTCTCGGGTCCCAGTCCCCAAAGAGACCTTCCTCGAGCCCAACTTCCTCGCAGCAAAGACGTCGTTCTTCAGAGAGGCTCTTGGTGAAGAATTCTTTGGAGGGAGTTTCCCTTGCAACGGATGGTTCTGTGGGGAAAATAAATTAACTCCTTATCGAGATTGTTTTAATTATGACGATTTTCACCATTTTTTTGGGGAAAGCTTTCAGTTTGAATGAATTTATACATTATCCAGACGAAAATATCTTGATTGCTAAATTTCTTATTTTTTCATCGATGTCATTTCTAACATTTACTTTGAATATTTATTGCCAAAAGCAGAATTTTATTGACGATTTTTCTTTTTCATATGCCGCTTACATTTTTAAGATTTTGCTTTCTTTGTAATCTAAATCTGACAGATATCATTAAAAATAATTTGAAGATAAATAAAATTCATTTAAAAACGTGTCGTTTGCTTATGATTTCCCATTCAGTTAAAACACCTATCGAAAGACAGTAGTGGCGATGAGAAAAAAGATTATGCATTTGCATGTCCGAGGGACTGTAAATGGAAAAAGGAGTGCAAATTGCACCCACTGGTGTGAGGCTTATTTAATTACCAGTTGACTATCTACAAAGCCCAGGAGTTAAGCTTGAGACTACAAATTCAGGCAGATAGTAGCAGAACAAAGGATCAGCACCAAGGACCTCCAGATTGCAAACCCAGTGTCCTAAGCTACCATAAAAGCTCTATTAGACCCACTCTTAAATAAAACAAGATTCTCTACTCTACGTTATTTAAGTTATACATCTACCACATTTACGTTTTATAATAAGTATTTTGTGAAAATGTGTTTTTTATAAGTCCCCCCCCCCCGGCCCTTCAAAAGCTTAAAGGTCTTCAAAACAATTTTACTTTAAAACCCTCGACGAGATTAATACTACTTAAGAGCTTCTATTACGGTGCTTGTCCACGACGGCTTCCTAATGGCGTAGCTGATGCCGTTGCATTGCAGAAAACTGTGTAGTTTCTCCTTAGTTTGCAACGAGAATTTCTGTCTGAGCACAAGTAGCAGAGAAACTTTATCCCGCGATGCTCAATCGTTAATATATATAGATTTTTTTGCCGCGAACTTCAGGCATCTTGGCGTCGTGCACATAAAGCGAGAAATAATTCAGTCAACCTTCAATTGAAAAACTTGCCAGATAGTTTATATCATGATGGTTATGACATTTCCCACCCCTCCCTCCCACGCCCAACCCAATATTCCATGTTCTTTTTCCTTCATAGGTGCAGTAAGTTTTCTAGCTTTCGTGGCCGACGCTCAAAGGGGAAAGGGAGTTCGAGCGCAAAGCGTGATCGACTCCCCTTCTCCTTCCCCTTTGAACGCCGGCCATGCAAGATATTAGTTTTCTAAATGGGCACTGATTTGTGTCTACCGATAAATCTGCAAAATTGCAAAATTGAAAGGTTCTCCATTTTTTCTGGTCAGCTTCAGTACAATCGATCGCGTTTTAGTCCGTCTATTGTCAGACTTTTTAGCGAGTTATGCATGAGCGAAATTGTTTGTATTCAGCCGGTTCGCTGACGAAGACAGGCGAAAAATCTGTCTGCCCTAGAAAGGTTAGAAAAACAAAACAAAACAAAACACTAGCCTTTGGTCGATATGTGAATATGGGATTTATCAGCATGCCAAAATTAAAAGTGAACATTCCTTACGTGAAGTTCAGACCCGCTACGATAAGCGATATCACAATCGGTGATAGAAGACGGAATTAATAATCCAGACAATATCCTAACATTTCTCGACAAGGTGACCGCCTATTGGCTAGTCCTAAGTGAACCATAAAAATAAACGGCTTTATTACGTCGGACTTTTGCATATAATTTCAATAGATTTGCATATTCTGAGTACTTTACGTCGACAGACCCTGGTTGTCATAACTTTCCTCGTCTGCTTGCGGCGAGGTTTGTATACGTTCCTGTAACATTTTGCGGCCATTTTTGTTGGTGTGGAATTTGCAATCTCGCGGGAAATTTTCGCGCCAAAGTGACATTTACTTCGGCTCGTGGTCATTGCGTGATTCGTGTGACAATCGCCGAGGAATCGAAGCCAATGTGAAGGAAATCACGCCATTATAATTCTAACAAGCTTCGAGATTTGCAAGGTGAGTTTATCACGGCGGTTTTCCTGTCTTTTGTACAGCTTTAGTGTCGTTAAACTATTGAACAAGGGCTGTTACAATCTGTAAAGATAGAAGTACAAACAGATTCCGGTGAACAGAAAATATCACAAGATTTCGAACGCCTATTTCATAGGAGCTATGTTTTGAAAGTGACATTTTCTGTTTTTGGTAAACAACTTGGGTTCTATTTCTTTTGATCGAAGGACTTTAGAAAGCAAACATTTCAAGTAATTCATAGCCAAACAAGTAAATCCCTTTCTCTGAATGGGTGTTTGTACATAATATTACGAGAAATATTCCTTGCACGTACCATGCTATTCCATGAGCCCTATAATTTTATTCCAAGTTAATAATATCGTGAGTAGCATTCACAAAAGCACCAAAGTGAATTTTCACACTTTAATTCTACAATATTAACTCTTGGTTCGACCCGGTGTTTTGAAAAGGCGATCAAACATGTCTCCTCAGTGCATGTTGACGTCAGAAAAAATATATTTCCCTGATCGATTCTACAAGATTTATTCGATCTGTTCAAGGCCAATATAAAGGTTGCATGCGCATCATATTTCAGTGTACTGATGTTGATTTCAAGGTTTTATTGTAGACCACACTTGGCCCTGCTTTGTTACAAATATTTATTACTTTTTATATTGGAATTATATATGTGAATATTCATGGATCTTTAGTTTCTGAAATGCCTCACAATACCGCAAAACCAATATTAATATAACAGACAATTTTGTCCGTGAATTCTCGTAATAGTTTTGTTCGTGTACTTTTTAGTTCAAAAATAAACCCAGGAAGTCAAATTTAAGCCTCTTTCCGCTACGATCGCTGTTAGTCTACTAAACAGCAATTATTATAGCTTTAAAACATCAAAGTACGAAATATGATCGAGGAATTTTAATTTCCACGCTACCCTACCCCGGTAAATTATGTGTAGTTGCAAAATGCGACATTGCTCGCTTAATGTGATGACTTTTAATGGCTTATTTGATCATTTAGATGAAATAAATCATTTTTATAAGCGTAAACAGCGTAAACTGAAAGAAATCATGTAGCGAAAATTGTTTGCGTTACCGGCCTCTCCCAAACAAAACATTTGACCTTTTAGCATTTTTACGCCAATTAGGGCAGTGTCTAGATTAAATTTGGTGATATAAACGCAAAATGAATTCTTTTGTTGCGCACGCATGGCTATATTGCTTAAATTAATTTGTTAGATCTTTCAATTTCATGATTGGCTGATCGTTAATTTTTTTGCCAACATACAAATTAAAAGAGTCGTCCCTTTCATTAAGTCAAACCTTGGAAAAATTATTTAATATTTCTTCACATTTTTGTCATACATACGATTAAACAACAAGTTATCTTTTACCCAGAAATCATGTCATAGATCCAAGGCGACATCTTAAATCTGTCGCTGTTCTTGAAGCTAAACATGTTTGCATGTTTCTCTCTAGTGGGAGAAATGTTTACAGAACTCCGAACGAAAAAAGTTAAGGGTTTTTTTAGTCTGTGTTGAATTAATATTATTCAAATCCCTCAGACTGTGACGTATTTTGTCAGAACACTTTTGTTGTCCGCATATTTTCTGGCCACCTAGATGGTCCTGATCATGATTGTGCATATTACCTCACAAGTACTTTGAAGGCCAATAAATATTTTTTTCACGCTTTGAGAAATGTAGCCTTCGCGAAAATAGTCAGCAAAAACTTTGAGAACTTTGCCGAACAGAAATGAACTAAAGATGAAAAGACAATTTGGAAAAGTAAAATGATCCGTCATTTCTTCTTCTTCTTTAATATTCCTCTTGTTATGTTTACGAGGATCGTTAGCTTTGGATGAAAGATTTTTGATGTAATCGATTTTTTATTGCGGAAAAAGAAATATTCGCTGCCATTGTTTCGACCGGCTTTCTTTCCTGTACGTGGTCGACGCGGGAAATATTGTCATGGCAACTGGTGATTTGACTGACAAGTTTGAAAACCAGTAAACCCGTGGGAGGGTCAGAAAGACAATTGTTTGTCACCGCGCCGGAAAACATCTCGTTCGGAACGGATTCTTTCGAGTTTTTCGGCACTTTAATCTGACTTTTCGGTTCTACTTTTGAAAACACCTTCTTTAAAGCAGAAGTTAAAAGACACTGGCTTCATTTCGCTGGTAGAAGCGTGTTATTTTGTCAAAGTGAGCTCGTATCGATGATGGCGTTTCGTGGACGCGATTACAGCGAAGACTCCGCTGCAAACCTCCTTCGTTCTGTTCGTCAACAGGTGAGCTATATTTCGTCGTTTTACGTAATTTTAATGTGATTTAAATCATCAGCATCTTTTTTTAGTTGATTATAATTCTTGGATTTGTAACTGTCGTCGTTAATTCGTGGAATTTGAGGTCGGATTAGCGTTGTACTTGGTATGATACCCCAACCTTACGAACTTAGCTTCCATATTTTGTCGTTCCAGAACTGAACTTAATTAGCGATCTAGAGCTTGTAAACACACTCCACTTTTCTTGTCTTGTTTGACAGGAAGCTCACTATGAACTGCTTACTCGAGAACTGGAACAAGAACGCCGAAACGTCGCCAATCAGCTAGAAAAGGTAAGGGGAGAATCTGTTTTGATTTGCACAGAGTCCGGGACAGAGTTCATGCGGGGAAGTTGATCTCGGTCGTTGAAGCATTTCAACTTCAAAGAACGGCTAAATACAGCGCAGAATTTTTTTTAATGGGATTTAACGTCACTTGTTGTTATATTGCAGTGTAAATATGGCTCAGAGACAGCTAGTGTGAGTTCCATGGGAAGGTTAGTTTATATTGCACATGAGTTTTGTATAATTTGAATTTTATGTGGGACCTTTGCGAGTTCAGCTTGAAGTGCTAGTACAGCCTTCGGCTCACTGCGGTGCGTATAGAATTCGGAGTTGTTTTTGTGTTTTCTCATTGTTCCTTCTCACGTTCTCTTTCATTCGACTGTTCGTTTAATCATAAAATGCAAATATAATTTGCTTGAAAGTTATGGAAAATACACCATTATTAAGGTAGGTCGAAAACCAATGTCATTTGATTTCGCTCACGCACGGCGGCGAAAGGTGAACTTGAATTCATGTTTGATTAAATTAATGTTTATAGCAGAGATTTCACAAATCAGTGAAGGATACTTTTAGATCTAGATTAGAAACTCTAAATTTTGTTGCTGTTAATTGTTCCAACCGCAGGGATAAGCTAAAATATTCACGAGACCTGCAAGTGCACTATCATTCATTCAACCTCCTTACATAAACACGCAAGAGGTTCTAATTTTGAAACGGAACTTCGTGTATCGAGTTTCTAAATTTAGTTTACTACTCGTAGTTTGTGGTGGCATTTTTTTATTTCCAATGCTGTATTTTTGCTCGTTCCACGTGCGATCTGTTGTTAATCTCGTGGTGTTTATAATATTTCTGTTTTCCAACACCAAGAATTAAACCCAAGAGTTAAGACATATAAATTCTGTGGTGATTGATTTCAACTTCAATATGGAAAACTTAAGCTTCTTATTAAAAGCTTAGGAGATATGTAAAAACATGATAGTTAGCAGCCCTTTTTAGAACGCAGTTATTTATTTATACTCGCAGATTTCGATGTAAACTTCGAAATAAAATTCCCCATGCGGTACGCATTTTAAACGAGCAGGTATTGTGTTTACAAATGTGACTGTTCTTGAAAGTAAATTTGCTGTTTCAGTGCCAAGTTCTTGATAAGTTTATGGAAATCGAATAGCATTTTTCCTGTGGAACTTTTGTTGTAGTTGTAATCTTCGCAAAGCGGCCAAATTTATCTTTTTCCTTTCCCCGGTCTAAAACGGTAATGAAATCTTTTTGCGGTCTTTTACACATGGAATGTTCGGAAGTGTGAAATATTTTAACTGAGGTGTCAAATTGTTGACAGTTTAATAGAACTGACTTTCCAGATGGCTAAAGTACAGTATAGTAAACTAGCTTCAGGATAACTACAGACGATATTAAATATGCTGGATAAAAATCAGTGATAACAACAAATTAAATTAACACTATAAACAGCTTAGTAGCCGTTTTGAATGCAAAGGTTAAGAAACAATTGTTTGGTGTAATTCCTTCTTTGTGAATTTTTGATAGCATTTTGACCACACAAACTAATTGGGAGAACCGTAAACTTTTACTGAATAGTTATTTCGGACAGCAAATAAAGTTGCGGTGCAAAAAAACTCAATAAAAAAAATCATTTAAATTGATTGCATCTCATTTACAAGTTTTTCTTTTAAATTGCAAAGTGTCTCAGTGGGCAAGGTGTTTCATGATAAGTCTCCCCCAAATCTGTCATCCTTCAATAATTTCTTTTTGATTTAGGTAGGGCAAGCATTAACATCATTATTTATAAAACTTTGATCACAAAAGCTGCATTTTGATTGACCTTGTACCGGGCTATGTAAATAGGGTTTTAACTTTTGTTGGCTTTCTTTTAAGAAAGATGTTGAAAATGGCTGGTTCTTGTTGACATAGTCTGATAAAATCACTCTTATGGTTAGTTTGGGGGCATTCAAAACCTCTTATGTAAACCCAGGCCCCAAGTGAGGGTTTACATAAACTTTTGAAACTTTTTTCTTACCTAGCTAATTAGGCCTGGTGAGCATGTGTTTTAAATCTCTTTCTTATAAATATGTTATTGTTATTAAAATTGTATCCTGATACAACTTGAATGTTTGGCCAAATGTTTCACTTTAAAGCCAGTGTGCATTTTACCAATTTGCTGTTTTCTTATGGTCAGACTATGTAGCTATGATCATGGTGCTTTTATTGTAAAAAGTTGCAGTGTGGGAAGGGGGGAGGGGGTCTCCCATATGAGAGGCCCTGTTAGGGGGGGGGGGGTCTTTATGTCCCCTGTCTGAATTTCTAATCTTTTCACGTCACTATTTCAAAAGGTTCGTATGTCGCTGTCGGAATTTTGAATTTGTCCATAGCCACTGTTAATAACGGAAATGTTTGAGTCCGAGGTGCATAATATAAAATAATGTGTTTTTGTAATTGTGTCTCCAAAATATTTCTATTCTTGGATATGTCAAGTTGATTTGTTGGCACAGAGTGAGTTTTCGACTTTGATTTTGGAGAGCGAATCAGTTACATGTGACACCTAAGAAGACACCTTCCTAGGGGGACTGTCTGGGGGCATGCTTCCCCAGAATATTTTAAAAACTGAAGTAGCTAAGACGTGTTTTCCTTTATTCTGAGCGGGCACAAAGAGAACATGGAGAGAATTATTCTTATTTTGTATTAATTAACTAATTAAAAAAAGTAGCAATTTTCTACCTCAAAATTAACTGTCAGAGTGTAAGATTGCATTTGTTCAACGCACGAGAATGGTCTTTACAAAATACAAGATGGGAATACAATGGGTAAATCTACAAACAAGGCTATTTTGCCTACAAGCCTCTTAAAAAAGCGCCAATGTCACTGTCAATTTTGCTTTTTTCTTAATGTTGCTCTACTTGTAATTTCATGGGAGCATCTTGTCGTTCATCAACATTTTAGCTTCATGTCCTGGTTGGAATTTACCCCTAACAGGGCCGCATATGAAAGTGATGGGAATGCTGGTCCTCTCCCTTAGGGGTATTTTGTTTTTTGTTTCACCTGGGGTGTTCAGGACAGAATGCTAATATTTACAAAGTAGCCGTCAAGGTGCTACATAGAGATACACAAGAAGAAACAAAAAGTTAATAGGCATGAAAATGGTATCTTTTAAGGGTCAAAAACAGCTTGCTTGAGCTATGTCTAGATTGGTCTCCTTCAGGGATTTAATTTGGAATTTCTAAACAAGCATCCCCGAACTTTGTATCATATACGGTATTCTAAATCAGATTGTATTTGCCGGTGTACTGAAACTTAACACCAACGTAAAGGCTGTTACCATGGAAACTGTATGATCCTTATCGTAGTTGGAAGCTGTGTGCATCTGTTTTAGTTAAAAAAATTTGAAAGGCAAATGATGTATCATGTTTCATAATAAGGTAGAGAAAAACTAATCAGATAAGTAAAGTGAGCTTATCAATGGTTGAGGTCACACTTGGGTTTTTACTGTGGTAAAAGGCGTTAACTATGGTAAAAAAAGGTAAACAAAGTTTACCAAGGTGAAACCAATTAGTCGACTCTAACACTTTCCATATGGCGCCTTGACATAAGTATGTCACTCAAATCTCGAGTAGACGACAGACGAGAATACATATAGACATTCCTTAAATGTTTCTTTTTCCGTTCGCGTGACAGTAGACGTTTCTCAAATGTTTCTTTTTCCCTTCGCGTGACAAGAAATCCGCCATGGATCCCGAACGCGTGATCGCTTCGATTGCAGCTCTTCTTTTCCTGATTATTGCGCTTAGAAAAGTTCAGAGATTTAGGTTTCTGGCACTTTATTTTCACGGCGAAAGAAAACAACGTAATCTTGCCAATTCCCTACTTGCAACTAGACTGACGGCCAGATTACGAGAACGGAGACAAAGAAGAGCTTTGGCAAGACGCGCGAGGGCGGCATGGGCTTATCCAAGACCACAGGGATGGTTTGAAGAAATGTACGGCAACCCAGTCTTGTCTACGTTGTGGAAAAATGACTTTCGAGTCGCTAAGGAGACATTCGATTACATCTGTCAGCTTGTTGGGCCAGAAATGGAAAGGCAAAACACTCGGTTAAGGGCAGCCATTCCTCTGCCCAAACGGGTTGGTATTGCGTTATGGCGACTGGGAACAGGAAACTCATACAGAACCACTGGAATCACTTTTGGGCAAGGGAAATCAACCGTCATCAAAATAGTTGAAAATTTTATGGAAGCGTTAATTAGTCATAAGAACGAATTTATTCAGTTCCCTGAGGATATCAGAGACGTCACGCAAGCCATAAGAAAAATGGAGGATATTGCTGGCTTCCCAAGCACAGTTGGAGCAATAGACGGTTCCCATGTTTCAATTAAAGCACCTCACGTTAACCACGAGGACTACTTTAACAGGAAACAAAACTACTCAATAAATCTTCAAGGTGTCGTGGATGCTGATGGTAAATTCATAGATGTTAGTACAGGGTGGCCTGGATCTATTCATGATGCTAGAGTTTTGCGATTGAGTTCTCTATACAGGTTGGCTGAAAACAATTCTATTCTAACGGAACCAGTTAGACGTATCAATGGAGTATCAGTGCGTCCCCTTTTGATAGGCGATTCGGCTTATCCTTTGCTTCCGTGGCTGGTTGGCCCCTATCCACATTCCAGACAGCTGAATCGTGACCAAAGCAAGTACAACAAGGTCTTAAACAAGACCAGAGTAATCGTTGAAAGGGCATTTGGAAAACTCAAATGTCGCTGGAGGTGCTTACTAAAGCCGTTAGAAGAAAACACGTCCAAAGTTCCCCGCACCATACTGGCCTGTTGCATTCTGCATAATATTTGCATTTTGCGCGGCGATGAGCTAGATGACAACGATTATTCTAGTGACGACGACGATGATGATGACGATGGTAATGCACCTGTTGCTGTCGGACAGGGGAGGATTGTTCGTCAAGCACTGACTGCTTTCCTCTCTGCTTAATGAACTATTTTTAATGTGTTACTGTTGTCAAGACAATTCAGTTACACATGGATTCGATCCATTATTTGATTGAAAAATCAAAAACGTAAGATCCAAGAAATTTTGATTTTTTTAATTAATGGTGGCTGAATTATATTCGGATACTAAGTGCAGTGCATCTACAGTTTGCTTATTTGTTGTCTCCTTGTTTTATTTGGCGTAGGAAGGAAAATAATAAGGCTGAAAAACAATACGAGCGATTCTTTTGTTGATTTGTATTGATTAATATTTATTCTTCTTGAAATTTTGTTGGACATTTCCCTGATGGTTATTAAGCGCGTTTTACCGAAAAGATATGCTCATTTCTTAAATTGATTATATATAACCATGTAAACAGGTACACAAGAAAATTGTGTACACTGAAAAGTAACACAGATTAAACCGAAGTTATCATCTCTCGTGTAACATATTACATGTCTTGTTTGTGCTAGGTTCATACTTTTCTAGTTTTGTTTTGCAAAAAAAGCAAAGTCCATGCCTTAATAAAATAATGATCAACAAATCAATCCATCTTGTCCAAGTTCTTCTTGGTAAATATGTGACTTCTATCTATAAATCAGCTTTGTCAAACTGGAACTGAACTAGCATGTCTAATTATACAAATTCAAAAGTCTGGTAAAAGTTACTTCTTCAAAATTTGTCCAAGCTCTCGAATAGCACCCAGGACTAATTCCTGGGTGCGGTTGTCCGACTCCCTCAGGTAGTCAAATAATTGCTTTTTTTCTTCATCTGCCTTCTTTAACGCCTCTGTTTGTGCCTTGATCAGTTCGGCGTAGAAATCATCCTCTTTTTGCTCTTCATCTTCTTTAGCTTTCTTCTCGCGTCTCCGTGATTTTGATTTGTTCTTTTTGTTGGCTTCCGGCTGCTTCCCTTTTTTACTTTTGAAAAATAACCTTTCAGACCTCTCTAATGCCTCATCTGATAGGTCAGCCTCAGCTGGCAGACTTCGTTTTCCTTGTGGCTGCTGACAGGGGCCCTTTTCGGTGTTGCTTCTACGCCTGGTGTGTGCAGAGGATAGTGGAGAATTCTCATTTATTTCGGAACCTTCACTATCGTCTTGGCTGGCAGTAGGACCACTGTCCCCACTGGTAGAAGGACCACTATCCCCACTACTTGCGCCAGCCGCAGAGGTGCTGGGACTGGGAGTGGACTGCAGTGTTCCTGCCTCTATAACGTACTTAGGGTTCACAGAATCCCTTGTACCCCAAAGTTGATCTAATTCGTCAAATTCTGGAAAGGATTTGATGTCGTCACTCCCCTCCCCAGTCATCTTACTTTTGTCCTTTACGGCTTTGTATTTCTTATTCAGGTTGTTTATTTTATCTCGGCAATTCTTCGCTGACTTGTCGCAAATGAAGTTGTTGAATTCTTTACTTTCAGCAACAAGTCTGGCCGCAATTTTGTCCCACATAGGCTCCAAGCTTCTTCCTTTTTCTCTATTCTTGAATTCTTCACCATAAATCGCTATAAGGAGCTTGACTTCTCCGTCCGTCCAGCGATTGCGTGACTGCTCGGACGCAGGCTTAGAAGTTTCTCTTGTTTGGCTGCTTGTTCGCCCTGTTGGAAGACTTTCTCTCGGAACCGGGCTCGAAACAAATTCAGCGTGCGAATAATAGTTTTGGAATGCTGCTGGAGGGGCCACCGTATTCAGTGAAAATTGTGTTGCTGGTGCCAACTCCGATTCAAATAAGGGATAATTTTGCCTGCCGAATAGATACGGTCCATTTTGAACCACACGGTCGTTGGGAAAGCCACCAGGAGGTATAACAAAACCATGTGATGGTGGGATTCTGAAATTGTAAGTGAAACGGTGGATTTAACATCGTAAACTAGCCCACAGGTAAATTGCGGCTCATCTATTTTAAGGACCGATCGAGCCATTGCATTTTAGTATCTCACATTGCTAGAATTGAAGCCCCGTTTAAGAGGACATAAATCTACATTTCCCTTACCTTGAATTGAAGGAGAAGTTGTCAGACATGGCTCACTACGTTTTAAAAAGTCGAAGTTTGACGAAGGTCGCGTGCTTCGAGTTGAAGATTGCGTGCTTAGAGTTGCTTCAAAGTTGGCGCAATGTTCGCTAAATGAATGTCAAACGACAAGACAAGCTGTCGGCTAAAACAACAAAGTTCAGATAAACACGCGATAAACCATATCATTTCAGGGAGTCTTACTACAGTAAACTTTGCTTTCATCCTGCCGCCATTGCCAACGCGACATACTAAACGTACAGTATGGTAAACTAAAAAAAGCTGGTCACATTGCAAAACGCGTTTACTATAGTAAACTTGCCTTTACTATAGTAAAAAAAGGCTTAGTGTGACCTCAACCAATGTGCTGCATGTTAACTGCACAGAGGTTAACACAACTCTTCAAATCCAACCATCAAAGCAAAAAACCATCTGTGAGGGAGGTATGAATAATTTGGGAACAGATGGGACACATAGTATTACATACAGGTCCTTATCTCTGCGGTTTGTTTACTGATTTAATTATTTTGACCAATATTGTAGCTGCTTTCATTCTGTTTCACTCCCTGAATACTGTTTTTATTCGATTAAGCGCGCTGTGTGTTTATTGCATTTTTGGACATTAAGAGTAAGTGCTTATTCGAAGTGTGTGCTTATTTGAAGCTTGGCACTTACTAAATTTTCACCATTTCAGCAAGTAGTAAGTTTTGCAAGAAAACATTGTTTTGCAACAAAACATGAAACGTGTAAATCCGATAACTTCGCTTTTAAACATTCCGCATGTGTTGCTTACAAGTCCACCTAAACATTGTACACAGCAAGCATAATCTTTGCCAAGGAATGACAACAACAACAAAATGATTTTGTGTCTTTTTGGTTGACAGTTCTACAGACGATTCCTTTGTGTGGCGGGGAAATCAAGGTCCAGGAAGTATTGGCGATGAGCAAGATCTGTCAGACAACGAGAGTCAACTTAGTGGATCGGCTCTTGTTGACTCGTGCTTGTGAGTTGGAAAAGCAAAATTTTATGTCAATGTATACTGTCAATGGTCAGTTCCTGGTGTATGAGAGTAAGCTAGAATCTTACTCCCAGTCATGGAATTCATACCATGCTGTAACACAAATGCTAGGCTAGAAGATGACAAATTTAAATTAATTAGCATTATTATATTAAGCATTTTACTGTACATGTGAGAATATTATTTTTATAATTGTTTATTTTTTTTCATATGTATGGATGCGAGAGTTATAACACTGAATGCCAGTTGATAACCACTTTATCTTTTGATCACAAATTGGCCTTTCTTTATAAATGATTTGTTTTTTATTTGTTTTATTCATGGGTGCGATGCAGTGGCTGGATAAGGCCACTTTAATTTATGCCTAAATGGTGTACAGCGTTAAAAATTGTTGTTAGCAGTCGCATAAAACTGCAGCACTCAGTGTAAACTTGATTTTCTGCAAGATCCCAGTGGCAACCTCCGAAAATAACTAGAAAGCCATTTAATAAGAGATTTATTACCTGGGTGATATGTTACTTTGTCAAAAATTATGCCAATGATGGAATTTTATTTTACTGCACATGGTCCAGGGGACTGAGATAAGTACATATATCAATTATTATTAATAATTACAGATTGTAATGTGGGTATTTAAACTAGTTTCATGTACCACTGATTACGGTAACAGTTGTACAGTCATTTTAATTTATTGAGCTACGCATCTACAGTTACTGTTAGTAGTAGTATGTTCAAATTGGTGATAAGGGGAAAATTATTTAGTAATATATCCTCTGGTTCTAGAATTTATGCTGTTTTAAAAAGCTATTATAATAATATTATGATACTATAGGCTGTTAAAAATATATCTGAAGAACTTTCCCAGGAGCCAGCTGGTTGTTAAAAATAATTTTAATATTGTTTTGTTTACAGTCATGTGGACGTCTCAAAATCCTGTTTTAATCTGTTCTAGAACTTAAAATATACTGTATATTTCTGTGTAAACACGTCCTTAATAATAATACCGGTATGCTAAGTTTTGATAATATTTTGACCACCTGAGGTGTGGAAAAATGGACATGCTAATTTTTGTACAAAACCAAAAATGCAATCTGATACATGTGTATCTGTAATAAATTAAATATTAGTTTTATTCAAATAAGGAAAAACAAAGCAACATACATGTACACTTATATGTAACAACTATGCTTACTCTGATTTTGGACTTGCAGGAAAGATTTTTGAAGGTAAATGTTACCCTGAGATTGTTTGATTTTAGTTTTAGAATTTATTTGTTTAAATTTTATTCAAAACTCCCTGGAGAGCATAAAACATTTAAAATTTCTATCTAAAGAAATTACCTCAAACTGAGAATTTAAAAATCTGATCGTGTTTATATCAGAACTCTTGGAAGGAAATAATTTGAAAAGAGAATTGATTGAAAATAATGTGGTACTAAACATAGGTCTGAAACCAACTGTATCTCAGTCAGGGATGCAAGGTTTCTTCTGATCATGATTCATGAATGGAATTAAAATAATTATGAGCAACAAAGCAACATACACTCATATGTAACAAATATGCTTACTGTGATTTTGGACACACAGGAAAGATTTTTGAAAGTAAATTTTACCCTGAGATTATTTGATTTTAGTTTTAGATTTTATTTGTTTAAATTTTATTCAAAACTCCCTGGAGAGCATATAACATTTAAATTTCTATCTAAAGAAATTACCTCACAGTGAGAATTTAAAAACCTGTTCTTGTTCATATCAGAACTCTTGGAAGGAAATAATTTGAAAAGAGAACATAGATGTGAAACCAACTGTATCTCAGTCAGGGATGCAAGGTTTCATCTGATCACGATTCATGAATGAAATTAAAATAATTATGAGTTACTAGAGAGAAAAACAGTCTGTAGAATGTTTGATCACCTGTCTGAGTCCATTGAATGTCAACACAGCAGCGGCACAGTTTTTCAGGTAATATATCAAACACGAGAGACGGTGTTTTATCAGGATATCCAAACACCGAGTCTAAGAGAGTTGAAAATACGGCACACAGCAGAGTATTTTTGATGAAATTCAAGGTGTTTGGATAGCCGATGAAACACTGTCTCAAGTGTTTGATATATCTTCTCAATCGAAACAAAAAACTGCGGAGTAAACAGAGAAATAAAATTGTAAGAATCTAAGTATGCAAATTAGACCTGGGTATCCAAACTTCCTTCACGGTTATGATTTTCTTTGTTTTAAATTTTTTTATGAGTTTGAGCAGTTTGAATAATGTTCCTCACAATAATCAGTCTTGTGTTAGTGTGTGTTGATGCCATCTAAAATTTAGAAACGTTCCTTTGAGCTGTATTCGTTTGTAATTTCGTTTTATTTGCTAGCTGCTAACTTCCATGGCAGCATTTCTTTAGTAGTGGGTAACTGATTGTTTTAATTTCAAATGGAAGCTAAGCTTAACATAATAAAAAACTCGCTGACTGTGTACTAAGAAAAAAACCTGACAAGTACAAATAACATTGACTAATCATGTATGGCACTGTAAGCGTAGAAATTATTTAAAAGAGAGTGATTACACATGGGCAAGTTGATGTCATACATGCATGTACATGTTCATGTATCTGAACTCACTAATCTTTTTCTATTTTTGAAATATTGTACTTGTTAGAGCAATAAATATACAGTCATGTTCAATATGTTTTTGGAAATCCATGTAAAATGCTTTAAAGGTAGCTTAACAAGAAAAAAAGTGCACATGTACATAAAAATTATTGGATTTCAAGTTGTTAGTTTGGTAAAAATACATTTGTAAATGTATATACTTAGTTAGATACAAAAATGTAAATAACCCTTAGTTTAAGGAAATGTTTGAATATTAAATATTGGAATTGTTTTAATTAACAATTATTCGCCGAAGGCGAAGTGATTATTCAACAATAAACAATGAGCCTGAGGCGAATAATTGTTTTAGTATAATTTTCAGAGGTGAATATCAAAACCTTCTAAATGACAATAGAAAATTAAACACGAAAACAACAAACACAAGCTGCCAAATGCTCGCTTGCATACATGTAAACCAGTTTAATTCATCGAATGAAATCGTAATTTACAACAAAGTTTTAGCAATAAAGCGGAACAAAACAAGCACTACGAAAAAGATAGATATCTGGTACCTTTGTTTGATCGATGGTGACTTCTGAGCAATTGTGTGAATCCTCTTGAAATTACTGGCTCCAGTGAGAAGTGAGCTAAATAATGTTTTGCCAGTCGATCTGACTGAGTGCATGGCCGCTGCGATCTCCAGAACCAACGTGTTTATGATCAATTCTAATGCCTTGAAAACCATCTCTTGAAAATATTTTCGGTCCAAAAGCCTTGGCAGTTAATTTGCAAAATTCCCCATGTTTTAAATATCCAGGAGTTGGAGTGATTTCTTTTAAATGAGAGAAATCTTCATTCAGTAAATGCCGCCATGTTCACTGGTCTTGATGGTAAACGTGGCATAGCTTAGAAGCCAAACCTTGAGATGCAATATTCACCGCCTAGCGCGGTGAATATCTCACCATAGTCCAAGCTTCTCGACCAATCAGAATTGAATTCACCTCTGGAAATTATACTAATAGCACATATTATAGTAACTGAAATCACGGTACTACTTTCTGAGTAACATCTTAGGAGTACAAAAGAAATATTTAAGGTGGTATCCTGATTTCTCAAACCTCCAATTATAATCATGAAAATTAGTTTAAAAATTAAGGAGCTCGAGAAATCTGGAGTAAAACTGCAGCAAATATACACCTGAGGGAAGGGTAATGACTTTTGGTTTGAGTTATTGGGAGGTTAGAGAAATTGAGGGTTCAAGAAAATGGGATTTCACTGAACTTGTAGGTACACGAACATGTATAAATTCTATGATAATGTACATCTTATGCTTGGTAATTCAACTGTTTTTGCCTGAGGTGAAACCCTAACAGCTAGTGTGTGACAAAGAAATACATGTAAAATGATACCCTTGTTGTGTGACCAGGTAAATTTATGAATCAAAACTATTGATGCATGTACTGTCAACATGTACAATGTACATTTTATGCAATATGCTGTACCGCACAGTCCAAACTTTTAAATCTGTGGATGAAACCCTAGTTGTGTGATCGTGCATGAATGTAAATTGATGAATTAAAACTATTGATGTACTGTCTACATGTACATTTTATGCATTATGCTGTACAAGGCACAGTCCTAACTTTAAATCTGTGGATGAAACCCTATTTGTGTGACCATGTAAATTAATTTTATGAATCAAAACTATTGATGTATTGCTACATGTACATTTTATGCATTATGCTGTACAAGGCAGTCCTAACTTTTAAATCTGTGGATGAAACCATAGTATGTGGCCATTTAAATGACAGCTATTGAGCAGTACTTTCATGTGGTTCTCTTTTATTGTTGTTTTTATTTTAAAACAAGCCCATTCTTGGGAGGAGTGAAAAGATTAATCACAGGGATTAAAGGATTAAGACTTCATGTAAATAAAATAATTAATAATTTTGTGTACGAATTTCTAACAAGAGTATTTGTTAAAGTTCACTGCACATGTTTTCACTTTACATAGCTTGTAGCTTTGTCAGATGTGTGCATGGCAATTAAAGCTAGTCATTAAGAGAAAAATAAACTAAAGGCGTAGTCATTTGTAGAAGTAGACTATCGTTAAGCTACAAAGTACATGTAAACTTACAGTTGACCATTGAAGTGCAAACTTACAGTTTTTTACTGTGTTATTGTAATCAAGCCATTTCCAGGTTGCATGTAATTGTTTCTTGTTTGCAAAACCGTACAAGTACAGAGCATGCTAGTGAAGATTTCCTTGTGAAAGAATTTCTTTATATAATAATCAAATTTCCTCAAGATGATCTGCTCTACTAAATGTACTTATAGAAATCGTTATTAACATTTTTTTGCATACTGTGCTTTTGTCAGTCTGGTTTCTTTATTGTCCAGAGAAGATGCTAATTAATCCACACGGTGGTCTTTGAATATTTAATATCCTTTGTGTGTTTTGTCATTCTTGTGGGAAGGAAATTATTCCTTGACAACTTGTAGACCATGGTTGATATTTTTGTGGCTTGTTTAACAAGGCTATCGAGATGATGAACTGAAAAATAAGATATTATTTTAAGTAACTTCACAGTTAAAGTGATACGTAATCTGACATCTGCAGGCTTACAGATAGACACGATAATTTTTGGCAAGTCCTGAGAGAGTATTATGCCCGGCTCTTTTTATTGCTTGAGTCTCCCATGAAAATAATGTATTGGAAGACTACTTTTCTATGTTATCATGAGTTGATTGTTAGTGTTTTAATTTTATCATTTATGGCATTTCGAGGACAAGTTAAGTCATAAAATATTGTCAGTGTGTGTTAATATGACATGTATGTGGTACAAAACCTTCTACTCTGTGAAAATGTCTGGATGAATGTCGAGCTTGGTTGTCAAACATTAGATGGCATTTTCTTTTTTAAGGTTTGTGTACAAAAGATTTTATATTTGTGGGAAAAGAGGAACGTACTTGGGGAATGACTGTTTGTCTTGGTTCAAGTGGTTTTAAGCTCTAGTTAATTACGATATTCAATGACATTTACTGTTACATTATTGGTATGTGGTACATGTACGTGCATGTGTACTGGGACTGTTAAACACGACCGAGTTCCAGGTTTTTCACATTCAAAATCTTAGTTACACTTGAGAAGATTCTATTTCACAAATTTTATTTGAGGATCATCAATTAATTTTAAGCGCAAAGTGTGAACATATCTGCCATTCTGCGAGATTTTTTATGGAATTTCTATTTTCTTTCATCATGAAGTGAACAATAAATTAAAAACATGTATTCTAGGGAGTGAGTTGTTCTAACCTTTGCATATTTTCATTCTTAGGAAAGTTCTTCAAGAAAGAGGCCTATCTGACTCAAGGTACGTACTGCGGCATTTTCCGCACTCTTTTCCACATCATAAATTTCCAATAGTAGGAATTGTACTGAGTTTTAACCATGATTTTTCCTTAATTAACAGTCAGTATTTAAATTGAGCTTACTTGCTAATTAATCTTCAGAAAGATAAACTATAAATTCTTCTACTGACAGTAGAAATGATGAATGAAATGAATTATTTTTGTAGTCTGAGCATATAAATAATAAAGCAAAATGTTTGGTACCAGTAAAGGCATTGCTTCTACAGAATCTATTTCAGAGCTTGTAAATTAAACCTAAAAAAAGGTAAACAAAAGACAATTAAACACTCAAGAACAGTCTCCTTTTAAAAGGATTTGGACTTCAGTGACAGGTGCAAAAATTGCTTCAAAAAAATACACTGTTACTTACATTTCATCACTGCAGCTGGTATTCATTGACTTTCACAGGGGTAATGTTTACTGTTTTTTGTACTCCTGATCTTAAGTTTTTACCCATGAATGTGTACTGCGGGACTTTAGATTAATATTAGGAAAGCATGGATTTGTGTGGTGTTGAAATCACATTTGGTGAGAAACAAATGAGAGACTTCAAAATATCAATAACATTTTCTCATAGGTGAGATTTTTAATTTAATCTAAGTGGCCATGTTTTCTTTGTATCAAACTGTGCACAGCCAGTTTTTGAATATATTTTTGTGGAAGCCTTGTTAAGATTAAGCACTTGTCATCTCAGTGGGCAACTGTTTCTTTGGAAATTCATCAGTTTTCATCCTGATTTTAAAATTTTAAAAGGTAACATACATGTTATCAACTGAAGACTTTCTTGGCAACATTTTAAAAACATGATATTATCGTAGTTCCAAAAGCTAACAATCAAGAATACTTTGTCTATAGATCTAACATATATTGTAGATGGAAAGACAGACTTGATTGAAACCAAAAAATGTAGACCACAATGTTATTTAACAGATAATAAATTAAGAGGAATGGCGCGAGCTCACTGTTGTTGATCATTCAAAATTAACAAACATCATGCAAATGAGTTCAGTTATTTGATGTTTGTATTGCTATTGATTTATAGGAAAGTGTTGCATGTTGGTCATTGTAGCCTACATGTAAATGAAATTTATTTACATTTAATTTAATTGTATTTGACATGGCGACTAAAGTAAATGAGAATAATATTATGTGAACATGACATAAATTAGTGCGAGGGGTTGTCCAGCGATGTTATGTTTTATCTTCTCAATTTATGTGTAATAGGCAATTTATTAGGTGGAAACATTTCGTTTGTTTTTATTAATACAACAGTCAGAGCAGTTTTGTAGCTGTGTTTTCTTTATTCTATTAATTATTATTAGACAGTATTATTATTTAGATGATTTTCACAGTGCTTGTGCTCGTGTGAAAAATTTGTACATTAATTTTATTTTGTGCATTAACTAGAAACCTGGTCCTTATCGTTGCACCTGGGGGGGGGGGGGGTGATTTGTCAGAATTCCTCTACCTTACACCTTACACGCAGGGAAATTTGTTGAGCTTTAAGTAGGCATTTGGACAAATCTCCCTGGGATGGTCCCTGGGAATGGCCCCCCAGGGAAGCCATTGATTGATGCATAATATCTTGCTCATTTTTCAACCAACCTTCATTCTTTCCAAATATTTGTGCCCTTTAGTACCATGGGAACTCTGAAGCTCAAAAACCAATCTTACCTAATGATTGCATTTTTTATTCCCATCAATCAAATTTTGGTGAACAGCCAACAGACCTTGAAAAACAGAAACAAAAAACAAAGGATCAAAATCTTCCAATCACAATCAAGAAACATGACCTTTTGGACTGGTTGAAGAGAGCTCGTGTTTCCTGAGAGGTCTGCTTAGATGATTGACAGCAGCGAAAAATGATAAGCATTGATTGAACGGAGGCAATCTTGCCCCTAGAGGACCAATCCTTCTGCTCCGCACCAGGGATTGAGACCTATGGGCTACTCTGAAAGCCCGGCCCAAAAAGTCGCTGAATCTGAGTGGCTGTTGAAAACTTGTTCATTTCCCCACAATCTCTGGCGCACATGCACAATCAAACCGGAACCAGGATTTCCTGGTTCCGGTTTTGGTTTTGTCCAAAGCTGTTGAGTTTCCTGACCTCTGATCAAGGATAACGCAGGCTCTGGGAACTAGATTGGAACAAAGGTCAACAGAGCTCGCATGTTATTGAAAAGTGCAATAATATGTTTTGTTTTATATTTGCAGGGATGATCAGGACCCTCTGTACAGCAGGACAATGGATCACGGAAACCCTGCAGCAGTATCAGGATCACATTCCAATGCAATTATGAATCAAGACTGGGAGAAGGATCTCATGGAGGCTGGTCAGTACTAACCGATGGAAATTGTTGTTGATAGATTTAAGATCTGCACGGCCATTTCATTTCATGGAGATAGAAGCTGCTGAGTTAGTGATATAGTTGAAACCCCCCGGGGGGGGACTCCCCCAAATTGCCTGTATGGGTATGTGCCGCCCAACAGAGTCATGATTTTGGGCTCCCAATCTAGAATGGGGCTATCCATTTTAGAGAGAATTTCCAGAACGGGGTATGGTATTTCAACGTACCAAAATTTAAAGTTATTAGCCCCCCCCCCCCCCCCCCCTCA
Organism: Oculina patagonica; assembly: GCF_052425735.1. NCBI lineage: Eukaryota > Metazoa > Cnidaria > Anthozoa > Scleractinia > Oculinidae > Oculina > Oculina patagonica. The sequence goes on from NC_135761.1 coordinate 49,224,592, forward strand.
GAGTCAAAACCTCCGCTCCACCCGATAGTTGACAATTTTAAGAGCTGACAGTTGCTGCATACTATTTCTGGTTCTGAGTATCATTATTTTGCTACAACCTGCTGGTTGTCAAAGCTACTTTTCATGCCTAATTTAGCTCCCGCCATAACTTTCCATAGTTTCTCTGAAACTTTTCATTTCATCACTGATCATTACTTATGATTACTGGACACAGAACCACAACAGTTTTTCCCATGCAAATTTGAAATCCTAGGACATGCTTATGGTGTAAGAAGTAGATGAAAAGTAAATGACCAATGTTTTGTTGATGTACTATTCAGTTCTCAAAACTAGTACTTTGTAAGAAAATAATGTATGACGTTCTGTAAGGGGTTTGATGTTTTGTGCTTGGGGCTTCTTTTTTCAGACCTCACTCCAGGGCAAACTGTTAAGAAAGTCGTCACTAGAACAGAGGTTCGCACATTAAGAACATTGGATGGGAAGGTTGTGGAAGATAGCTTTGATCCTGGCAGCACTCAAACTACGGTAGAAAGATACACATTCGACAATCGAGCCGTCAATGGAAGCACACCTACAGTGCTAACAAAGCAGTATGTTCCAGGCGACGAGTACCGGTCTGCAAGGCGTGGCCCTGGGTCGCAGTCTTCAGTTGAGGATTATCGGAGACCTTACAGTCCAGGCAGCCAAGGTGGTTATGGTTCAGGGGATGGCAGACGGACACCCACTGCAAATAATCCAAATGGGCACATGTCAGATGGTTACCAGACACCCACAGGTAACAGGCATGGCTCCTATAATGTCTGAAGCCTGGTTTCCACTCGTGAGCTAAGCACAAGTGTAAGCTCAAGCCTAACCACAGTGATGTTTACACTTGTGATAAGTACAAGCACAAGATGACATACTCAAGCCCACTGAAATTAGAAATTAGAAATTCTGATTAACATTGCACAGGGTTTTCAAAATAAAAAAAATAAAGGGTCTTGAAATAACTGAGGAGAATATGCTGCCTTTGCAATAACATCTGCAAATGGTTAGATATTCTAGTCTTCTTGGATAAGGACGATAAACCGTAGGCCCCGTCTCCTGCATCTTCAGTGTTATGGTCAGCAGGGGACGTTAAAAGAACCCACACGCTTATCGTAAAGAGTAGGGCATGGAGTTCCCGGTGTTGTGGTCTGGTCTTTGCCCGTTGTATTGTGCTTACTGTGAAATGCTCAGAGATATTAGCTGTATAAGCTACTCTTCAAATCCGAGGGTAAACAAAGTGATGATGATGATGAGTGATGATGACAACAAGCCCGCAACTGCCAGAGCTCTGCCGGCTACTTGATTACATGACACTGGTTAATCAGCTCGGACAAACAAGCTCAGTGTTGTCACAGCCGCCTAGTTGTTGACACCTACTTCAAAACATTTTGAAACCTCTGATTGCATGACAGAAGCCACATCAACTGCCAAATCTTGCGCATAATTTATGCTTATTTCATGCGGGTTCACACTTGTGAAATAAGCATAACATGAGTGAAAGCACAAGCATGCAAACGCAAGCACAAGGGAAAGGAACATGTTTTTATCTTGTGCTTATGCTTGTGCTTATTCTGTAGCTGTACCTCAGACTTGTGTTTTCTTGTGCGCTTGTGCTTATAATCTTATTTTTGAAACATTTAACAAGGTTTATGAATAATTGTATGTTTTGTTTATATGTTTACATAATGTTTTTTGTTGTTGTTGTTGTTGTTCAGGTTCACGTCATTCATCTCAATCTGGTTCAGTCAGTGCTAAACCTTATGGATTAGCGAGTCAGTCACTACCACGCAGTACATCTTCAACACCCAGGGGAACTCCATCGTCATCATCAACCACCATGCCGCGAACATCAAGTGCATCTGGACGGCAAAGCAGTAAGTTATACATGCACTGTTCATTGTGTAAATGGCATTTTTATAATGCTTCTCAACAACTTAAATTTATAATCCTGAGTTGTGATGAATTCCTCACTGGAAAAAAAAACTTAGGGCAGGTCAATGGCCTAATCATCTCAGAAAGAAACATGTCCTGTTAGAAAGGCAAATTCTCCCAAGGCAAGTAGTAGAAGGTGTGTACATGTAAAATTGCTATTGAGAATTTTGAATCTGATCCTGAAAAGGTTTAAAATGTACAAAAGCCATGCATAAATATTACTCAAAAGCTAAAAAAGACTCTCCCTCTTTATCTTCCTTTAAAATTTGGCTTACTGGCAGGGAAGATAAGTTATAGAGAAAGAGAGATTGAGGGGGGGGGGGGGTCTTCTAACATGTTTTACATGTATATGGCTGACCTATTGTTGGTAAGCATAAGAAATTTGTGTGTTGTGGTTTGCACTGTGTTGCTGTTGCTTTGGACATCACTGGGCAAATAAACCTTTTTCAAAATTCTTGTAAGGAATTACAATTATATTTCATATCCTGTCCTAACTTTTAAGCTACATGTACATAGAATGATGCATTTTAATTTCCATTTTGTAATAAAATTAATAGAAGTTAATTTGAGAAATTTGAAAGTATCAAATGTGGCTAAAATATTGTAATGTAAATTGAATCACATTGTGCAAAGTATAAGAATTTCATTATTTATCAAGAGTTTGCTCACAGTAGGTATTTAAAACAATAATTTAATTATACAGCTAAAGTAATGTCTTTCAAAATGAATATTTATAACTTCATCTCTCACTTTTCTAATGGTGGATGTTCTTTATACAAGGAAAACATTCTACATTGTACCGTCTGAAATGTTTTTGTAAAGCACCCATTTAGTTCTTCCTTTGAAAATGTGGTCTGAATTAGGTTCAAATGCAATTAAAACCATTAACATTAAAACCCTAAGCTGCTTGTTGTTGAAAAGCGAGATGAAATGATAATTTAAAAAGCTCGAAGACGTTTTGTTTCTTTTGACTTTTGTTTCCATTATTGTCCTATATCAAGGCAGGTGTGCCGTTGAATTAAAGGTGTTTATTTTTTGATCTCATCCGTGGCTTTTGTTTAATAATTAATCACACTAGAAAATTGTGTTAGAATTTGAATTTAAACTGAAATGGATTTTTGGAATGCCCAGTCACTTTTTATGAGGTTTTTTCCCTTGGTTGTTCCAGATGATAAACCAAAAGGTATTTTTGTATCGACAATTCAATGTTTTTCTCAGGAATGATCCTATAGGAGTTAGGTTTACACTGTTCGTTGTCAAGATTTTGCCACCTTCTGACAGCAATTTTGAGTATGCTGATTGATACTACCTTGTTGGTTTTTGTGATCTAGCTATTCAGTTTAAATTTACACTTCAAACATGTTCTTTTCTCTTTAATCAACACCAAATACAATTACATGAATCCAAAGTGGTTTTACAATGTATTGTTACATTGTAAGTTTGGTTTTTGCAGTTTACCTTTTGTAGAAATTCAACATTGACTTTGCCTCTTGTAAATGTTTCAATTGTGTTTTTTTATTCGCTTTTGATTTTCTCTTACCATTATACGCTGTACATGTACATGTATACATATACATTTTCATTTTATCGTCACAAAAAGCATTAGAATGTAAAAATAATACAGAATTGTTTTATATTTAGAACTATAATTATTTTTCATGCCAGTTTTTTGTGCTTTAAAATTTGTCTGACAAATTAAATGGAAATCTCTTTCACTAATTGAATTTTAAAGCTAACACTGACAGGTGCTAAGTGACTTTCTATTGTTTTGAAAAGCGAGAATAAAAAAACTCAGTAGTGTAACAGTTCCCGTAAGCTTGTATTTCTACTTGTCCTCTAGTCTAGCTGTTACTATTGTTTATGGACCTAGGGGCATTGTTCCTAACAGTTCTTTTAAAGGGTAATGCAAGGCTGCAAATAATTTTTTTCACTTGAAAGGACATATGTCCTGCTAAGACACCATCTTGGTCAGACAGACAAAACAAAATTGCACGGTCAGACAGATTTTTATTCATCGTTGCCGTAAAATAATTTACGATCCAAAAATTGTCCGAACGTAATGTCAGTCAACACTTGGGATCTCGTCGGACATTAGCAAATTTTGCTTGGCCAATGTCCGATAACCAACTGTTATTTGCAGCCCTGGTAATGAGCCATTAATGCGATATCTTGCGAGAGCTGCTGCCTGCCCAAAAAACTTATTGTTAATTGTGTCCACTTTACTTCTACATATAGTAAACTTTTTGCCCAAGAGTTGATCAGATGAATTTTATTTTACAGCCACATACAATCTTAGTATAAAAGTGGGTGACGTCAAAGGCTCTGGGACTGATGGCAATGTTTACATCCAGTTGTTTGGTGAGCGAGGCAATACAGCAAAGATACAGCTTAGGCAAGCAGGGGATACAAGAAACAAGTTTGAGAAAGGGAGGACTTACAAGTTCACTGTAGATACTGTGGACATTGGAAAGGTACAATCCATAGGGTGAACATCTTTCTTTTATTATTTAAGGGAGTTTTTAATGCTGATGAGACTACAGTATGTTTTACATAAGAGCAACCTTCTTGGGTCATACAAAATTTTATCATTTCCAGAATTACCAAATAAATTTTAGGATATTCATGAACATTGATTTACAAGAGTTTTCACTACAGAGTTAATTTCGATTTTGCTGTCTATGTTGTGTTCAATTTTATCCTTGGTACAATTTGGTAATTGTATCATATATATGTATTACATGTACCTTACGCAAGAACAAAGGAAAATGCTTAATTGTACCAAGGATAAAATAGAACCACGACATCTTCAAATTCCAGGCATGAAACTGGCAACGAATTTGCGGTCATGCTGCCAAAGATGTAATTCAGATTGATTATAAGTATTGTTTACATAACAAAATGTAGTGGATTCAAAGTATTTGTGTTGTCGAAAGTTCAGCGAAGAAAGAAAATAGACTTTTGGTAGACAAATGCAGTACTGAAGCATCAAAATGTGCATGTTTTGCAAACCAATAAATAGTTCCCCGCTTTAAATATACCATAATCTGGCTTGTTATTTGCATTAATTTATAAATCTAAGATTTCTTGTTGTGGCATTATTTTTGTGACAGGTTGACAGAATTAAGCTCAGTCATGACCATACAGGTTATGGCTCAGGCTTCTTTGTGGAAGAAGTTGAGGTTGAGGTTCCAGCACGGCAGGACAGAGTGAAATTTCCTTGTCGATGCTGGCTAGCACAGGATGTCGACGATGGTAAAATTGAGAGGGAGATGTTTGCAGTTACACCTTTACCAAGTAGGTCATATGAGTACACAGTGTTTTTCATGTAAATCTATTGCATTTAATATTGCATTTATAGTAAGTTTTCGTTAAAGCTATAATGTGAAGCTCCAGAAAATATCCACACCCATCCCATGGACGGTCATTGGAAATACCAAGGGGGTGGGGGGTCTCGAAAGCCAAAATTTTTAAACCAAGTAATGTATGGGGCTTAACTGTAATTTTCAAAAGGATGGGGGGATTCAAATCAAAGACCCTTCCGCGGGAGGGGTATGGATATTTTCTGGAACAACACAACATTTATCATAACTTTTGTTTGTAAGGTAAAAGCCGAAAACCTGAAAGTTGTCGGCCTATCAGGCCAGAGCTTATCCTTGTTTCCGTAGCATTAAGCAACTAGGAGTATATCTCTTCCCCACAGGATGGGATGCTAATCCATTCCAACATTAAATTGGCTGGGGCCCATTTAATATACAATGAGTGAAAAGGGGCACTGTGAGAGGGAAGTGACTTGCCCAAGAACACTATGCAGTGCCCCAGCCAGGTCTGGAACCTGGACTGCTTGATCCAGAGCCAACGCATTAACCATTAGGCCACCTTGCCTCCACAAATGAATCCACAAACCAACTATCTCCAGACTGTGCAGTAAAGTGCGTCAAGTAGTTTGTTAAAGCAAAATTCATTGTTTAAGTAAAATAAATGTCTATGTTATGTTTTTTCAGATATTGCATACACAATGTCAGTCAAACTTGGTGAAGTCCTTAGTCCCGACACCAACCTCTATGTTCAGTTGTTTGGCGAAAAAGGAGAAACCAGCAAAATAATGCTGCGACCTGTGGGATCATCACTGAACAAGTTTGAGAAAGGAAGAACATACAAGTTTACTGTAGAGACTGTGAATATTGGAAAGGTGGGTCAACCATCAGTGTAGATTAAGAAGAATTACTTGGCTGTTCAAAATATTTTAAAAGGCACTTTTAAATACCTAAAAGACTGTTAGTAGTTTTACCTAGCCTTTTCTGACGTGTATACCAACTTGTAAAATCCCTACCCTTTTTTATACCATGCCATAGAAAATACAGCCAATCAGAATACAGGAAAGCCGTTGTATATTCAACGGTATTCAACCCAACCTTCCCATCGTGCGCTGCGATCTTATTCTCGATGAAATTTAGTAAGCGTATTTTCTATGGCATGGTATAAAATAGTTACACAACACTTTCTCGTGGAATACTATGGAATATCCCACTTGTCACTTGTATTTTCTTCGTATACACACTCGCCTAAAGGCTCGTGTGTATACCGAGAAAATACAAGTGACTTGTGGGATATTCCATAGTATACCACTCGAAAGCGTTGCATAACTAGTATATATACTTCCAGCCTGAAAAAGGTATCGTTATTTACCCCTTTTGGGCTGAGCCTCCTGCAATAGTCCAATAAAGGAAGAAAAAAAAAATAGAAAAGGGTGCACATTTTTAAACAGCCTTATGCAAATATGAGAAAAGGGTGAAGTCTGCATACGGTCCCAGTGTGGCTAATCAGGCCAGAGCTTATCCCGGTTTCAGTCGCATGAAGAGACTAGGAGTATTTCTACCCCCACCACCCACCTTTTGGTGAAAAACGGAGAAACCAGCAAAACAATGCTGCATCACTGAATGAGTTTGAGATGGGACTGCTAGTCCATCACAGGGTTACCCCCCAGCATTACACTTGGCTGGAGAGAGGAGGCACTGTGAGAGTAAAGTGGCTCAAACCCGGACCTCTCCATCTGGAGTCCAGCACACTTATCATTAGACCACTGTGCCTCCTGCAGGTTTGGAAGAATTGGAAAGTTTCACAGATAAAAGTTTATGTTTGTATTGATTATTAAGTAGTTTAAAATCCTCCCTCAAACTTTCCAAAGTGTGCTGAGAACTAACGTTAAGTTCTAGCTGCATGAGTGCAAGTGGCTGTCATTGTAACCCATGTAACGCAAGGTAATGTTGTCTTTCAGATTGACAGACTGCGCATTGGCCATGACAGTAAAGGAGATGGGAAGGGCATTTTTGTAGAAGAGGTAGAAGTAGCTCCTGCTGAAGGGGACCGTGCCATCTTTCCATGCCACTGCTGGCTGACGGAGGGCAAAGGTGACAGGAAAATAGAGAGAGACGTGCTTCCTGGCCAACCAAGACCACCACGTCCAAGTAAGAATTACTGTGCTACTACAGTTGAACCCCTAATATTAATGGCCACCCATTAAGCAGTCAGGTGGCTTGTTATTAAAGTCCTAAAAGTATTGTCAATATAATACTGTAAAAAAAACTTATTTACTGGCCACCTCTATTAAGCGGCCACAGCCACCTTTCGGCCGTCCCAATGACGATTTGTCCATTGTTGTTACAGTACCTCTATTCAATGGCCAGTTATCAGTCCGGAACGTATTGCCAGTATAATACTGTAAATAAAACCCTAATTTTGCGGCCACAGCCACCTTTTGGCCGTCCCAATGAGGACTTGTCTATTGTTGTTACCTCTATTAAGTGGCCACCAAGAATTTAGTATATCTACTTTGGTGTTGTTTTCAACAACGACTGAGAAAAACATTTAAATAAACATTTATTATCGTCTTGATGTGATTCCATTCTTACTAAGCCAGTTGATGATCTTTTGAGGTCTACATGTACCATGCCCTATGCTAATTTTGTAATTTCTAATTTTAATGGTGGTTGCTTTAAAAGAGTTGACCATAGTTTGTTTCTATATCGATGTGACACTTTGTGAACTGTGCTAAATCTTGTTGTTCTCTCAACAGACACATCTTATCACTTAGCAGTGAAGACAGGAGACATGGCGCTAGCTGGCACTGATGCTAATGTGTATTTCCAGCTTATTGGCGATGAAGGTGAAACAGAGAAAATACAGCTGCGTCAGGGAGGGAAGGCAGAAAAGCGATTTGAGAAGGGACGAGTCGACAAGTTTATTGTGGAAACTGTGGATGTTGGAAAGGTACAGTTGCACTTAAAAAAATGATTCTACTAACAGATGTGGGAAATTACTGGTAACCTATAATTTTTGTTTCTTTTGGGCTAAGCTTGTCAAAGGGAGGATAATGCGATCCACTGGATAAACAACTGGGGTAAAGGGTAATGGAGGCTGTCGACTGAATAAATCACCTTCCAACAGATAAGTGTTGACAAAACAAACTATGCTATTGGCTGGGTAGTGGCTTATTAGGTGGATTGCATTAACCATCCTTTGAACAGCAACCAGTAATTTAGAATAGGAAGGCTAATAGGCTGTTAGCAAAGGGATAACAATGTTGTAACGATTAGTAAATATATTTATGTAATTACCCTAGGAAGAAGTGACTGGCATTTTTCACGTGAATTTTTTTTTGCTTTCCACCTAGAAATGTAAAACACAAAATGCAGAATTATATTACTGTACAAAGCCCTGGCAAAGACGTTTTAGCTTCAGGAGTACTAAAAGTTTTGAGTTCTGTTAGGGCCTAATGTATGGATACCCAAGATTTTGGAGCTTTCAACAATGCAGCAGGGTTAATATTTGTTCAGTCCTTAGCTGGTAATTTGTCTTTGCATTCATTCGGTGCAACTTGTGCTTGTACCCCTCACAAGTTAACCATTGGATGTTGTTTTTTCTGTTTCTCATGGTTTTAACAGGTACAAAAGCTGCGCATTGGACACGACAACAACGGCTCGGCTCCAGGGTGGTTTCTTGAGGAAGTTGCTGTAGATGTGCCAGCCCACGCTGAACATTGTGTCTTCCCTTGTCAACGATGGCTTGCCAAGAATGAAGATGACGGCAAAATTGAGAGAGATCTGCTTCCAGGTACATGTGTCGACAAGCTGTGCATGACCCACCTTCCTTTCTTTGAATTTATGTGACCTTCTTTATGGAGGGTGGTGGGAGGACATTTCTTTTATAGGCGATAACGTTAGTCTATCACCCAATGTCATGGGCCATCGACCGGTTCTGCCTCTGAGTAGGATTGGGAACTAACTAGAGGAAAAAATGGGCAAAGCGTCTAAACAGGAATACAAGTTAATGAGACACGAACAGAGATCAAGTTTAGCACAGCAAGAAATCGCCGTGAAGAAAATAAAGCAGAATACTCCTGGGCAGTTAGAAAGGACTAATGCAAAATAAAAGGGAAAGAGACAAATTATATTAGACGAGTTCTATTAGATTCAGTAAACAGACATCTACAGTTGGCCTGTGTAAAACGATTACAAGACTGTGTGTGACCTTGGTAGCGTATATTGTATACCAGGCTTATGCCAGATGTCACGCTTCAAGATAATGCAACTTTTGTTTCCTCACACAATGCAGAAGTTGTCAGCTACTTTAATTTAGTATACGTTAATTTTTTGACATAATTATTTCCTGAAAGCTATTTAAGAAACCCGTGTATGCACTGCATTAAGTTCAGTTTATTTCTGGTGTGCAGATTTAGAAGTTAGGGTCCATTGCTAGTGTCAGAAGAAAGTTACCAGTGAAATCTGGAGAAGCCAACACTAGATAGCTGAACGTGAGTCTTGCTTTTGCCAATTGTAGGTGTTCCAGCGCCAACTGGTCCAACCTCTCCGAGCAAGACCACCATCACAACAAGCATTGAAAAAACAACCACCAGTTACAAAGTGCCACCTCCAGTAGCTAAGAAACCACAGCCAGAAGAACCAAGATACTCTACACCCACAAAAAAGGTGATAACAGATGAACTAAGGTACCAAACGGCACCAACATCCCAGAAAACTGTGATGGAGGAAGTGCGTTACTCCACCACTCCTACCAAGAGAACAGTCATTGAAGAGGAGTATAGGTGAGTGGTGGCTAGTGTTCCTCAAAACTAATTTCAGTGCGACTGTGGTGTAATGCTGATATGACAAACATGTTTGTATCAGAGTTGTTGTTTGTTACACAAGGCAAAATGAAATTTTGGCAATGTGAAAACCAAACCAATGCTCAAGTTTCACCAATTAATTTTTATGATGAGGGTTCCAGGAAGGTTAGCAGGGCCACTGCCATGTACTTTTGCTTGACATTGCCTTGTCTTTCTCGTTTCGTTTCCCTCCCTCCCTCATCCACATTCTTCGGTAAGTACTCAATCCACGCACTGGCTTCTTAGTGTTATGTTGACAGTAGCCTGGAATGGGCTTGACTAGGTTGCCATGGTGACCTTGCTTCTGAGGATTTTGCTGCCCTCGCCTGCTGCTACCAGTATGGATGTTGAATCAGACATAGTATCACCCCCACACTGCATGGCGATTTTGTGTGGAATGAACCATTGGTCTACATAAGAACTTCTTAGTTCACGAATCACCAGTGTAATCCAAGCTTTTGTTTGTTTTATTTATTTCCCAGGTACACCACCCCAAGAAAGGAGATGGCTCCTACACCTCCCCAGAGAAAAATCATTGAAGAAAGAATGGTGACAAAAGAGATGCACACTCCTGCACAGTCCGCCCCACCCACTGGACCACGGGAACCAAAACAGCACATGACACAGGAGGAACTGACCATTGAAGAGGTACGCAAACAGGTGGGGACCCCTGGTGGGGCATACTCCAGACCACCCCCCAAGAATGAGTATCGGTACGAAGAAGAGATGTTGCCTCCACCGGATGAATATCATTTTGAGGAGAAGAGAACAGAAATGGTCGCCGTGCCTCCAGATTCAATGGACAGCAGAAAAAGTGAGTATGGCGTTAAGTCATAAATAAGCACTGCTACTTGTGTAATGTTAGGGACCTTTAAGCCTGGTTCTCATATAATCGCCCCGATCGATTCTATCGCATCTGTCACTTCACAAAGTTTCCTTGCGATAGAGGGGAATTATATGAGAACATAACACAGACGATCGCTAACGTCTGCGGCGATTATGGCGATCATGATCGCTTGGATCACCCCTGTTCTATCCTTCTAGCTTCGCTTTCCCTTCTTCGCCGTAAAACTGCAATAAATGAGAAGATAGGAGGCCACGAGTTTTGCTCTTTCATTAAAGGCTGCCATTGTGTTGGATCTAGGGCTAAAATTATCGTTTTTCTTAGGCCTTCGCTCATACCAGGTGATCGGGACGATTATTTGAGAACTCCTGATCGCCTCCAATCTCTTCGATCGCCTACGATCGTCTCAGTATTTGCAACGATCGATGCAATAGAAACGATCGGGGCGATCATATCAGAACCAACCATTAGTAGATGGTAGATCGGAACACGACTACGTGCTTGAGTGTCATAAGTAATTTGCATTTGCATTAGTTTCACATTACTACGCTAAGTAATTGGTTAAAAACACACGTGTCACTTTCAGAAGTAAAATCAAAACCAATCATGACTCGCTCACCGCTTTGTGACGGCTACATGTATGTGCTTCGAGTTTTGATTGGTTCTCTGGATTGTCTGTGTCCTTTGTGATTGGCCAGAGTGATTACTGTGGTTTTGGGTTTACGACATTTGATCGAAAATCGCTCTAAGTCTAAACTGTGTTTATTTTTTGCAGTTGTTGCATATCAGCTCTGTCTTAAGATGGGAGACGTGCTTGGAGACGGGACAGAAGGGAATGTTTTTATTCAACTCTTTGGTGATCAGGGTATGACGGAACAGATTCAGCTCAGGCAAGCTGGAAATTCTAAGATACGCTTTGAGAAGGGAAGGACTTACAAGTTCACCGTTGAAACAGTTGACATCGGAAAGGTAAAGTTTGCGTGATGACGTTTTGTTGTGCATGTGTGTAAATGAATAATATTTTTTGCGAAATCAAATTATTTGTGTACTGGATTCATCTTGCAAGGAATTTTGACGAGTCTGTTGTGTGATTGTGAGGCAGAGTGAAATTGTGTTAGCTGGCATCATACATGTAGGACCGCTATGCACGTATAGAGCTAAAGCTACCGTCAATGTTCCCAGACAAAACCTACTGAGACAAATGTAAAATTATCTCGAATTTGCAGGCATTGTTAACCTAAAGCATAACATTTAGAAACAATTCCCCTTCCTGCCCCCCCCCCCCCCCCCCTCCGGTAATTTTTGCCTCTCCTATCTAAGATTGTTTTTAAGGCGGTGGCAAATGAGGACATATTGTTTTTCGTGACGTTTCTTGGGTGAGCAAACGAGTGGGACACATGACAAATATTTTGTGTCCATGCTGGGCAAACCAGGAACATCTGTTGCGGACACAAAATGTTTCTGAAAAAATCAGAAACGTTTTATATGTCTGGGATACAAATATTGCGTTCGCAACGATTGTTGCACGCGCGGGCAAACAATGAAACATTTTGTGTCTGCAACAATGTGTCGCCTTTGGAAAAAACATAGGCACGCTAAGCGTGGAGGAGTTATGTTTTTGATTTTTGGGGGGCGCTTGGGGTGAAACTGGGTGATTGTCCTGTTGGGATGGTTTATGCCATGGGTTGGGCTATTTGTGTATGGCGGCCCATGTAGTCACTTTTTTGCACAAAATTTGCTTGCAAACAAAATAATTTTTACGTGCATTTTGATACATCAGAACTGTTTTATTCAATACGTAAATTTTGATCATTTAATTGAAAAACAAATACTAATTCAATTATCAAAATGTCACAAAATGGCACGTTCTTATTCTGTTTAAAGCGGTTATTTTGTTGCTTGCTTTCTAGCAACCGTAACGTGTTACTTTTGTTTGTTACGGAATACATTTGCCTTTTGCCAAAAACTGTAACATGATACTGTTGTTTTTCTTACTTTTGTTACATGATACCTTTGTTTTTTTAAAACGAACGTAACACGATACCCTTGTTTTTCTCGAAAAAGCCACGTCTCCATATATTCATTGAACGAAAAGTACTGTAATCAATATCTTCGGAAAAGTTCTTTAAAGCGCAGTACACCTGGAGTATTTGTTTCTTGTCAGAACTGTACAACAAAGATTTTGGTTTATTCACAATGTAAATTTTATTCAACAAACAAGAACTAACTAAGTTATCAAATTGTCACGGAGTGGCACGCTCTTATTCTGTTTTTGCTATCGATCGTAGTTGCTTTTAACAGCAAAGTTAATATTTGTACCGGTTCATTAAATGTTTGAACGAGATGTTTTACCGTTGATTTCAGTTTACTTTGGCCGCCCGCTTTGCGACGTTTGTTGGGAAATTGGAAACTTTGTTATGAAGTTGCCAATTACGTTGCGAGTTTGCGAATCAAATTGCGAACTTCGATACAAAGTTCCCAACTTCGGCCCGACTGAACTTTCCAAGTTTGGTAGTTGAGGAGAAACAAGACATGTTGCTCGAAGGTCATGGCGATTTCTGAACTCAAAGATTTTAGAACTTGTCAAGGAAAGTTGAGGTAGCTTGAAGTGCAAGACAACGTTTCGCATCAGCGATCACGCAAGTGATTTGCCGATAATAAATTTTATGCAGCAGCGGGGGCAGTTGCCCCCGCCAGGAAAACTAAATTTCTAACATAGTGTTTAATTTTGCTGGGCTATTTCTTGTAGCTATATTGGAAATTAGCCGAGTTTGCCCCCGCAGACTAAAAATCCTAGGTACGGCCCTGCGGCGGCCCTGCACTGTGAAAGTACTGCATACCGTATGTTAACAGTTTTGCCCGGGATTGAAGTTTACTACACGCATTGCCTGCCTACGATGCTAGCCAAGATTTTTTGTATCATTTTTGCCAGTTGTAGTTGTTTTTTTAAGTCCTACATTTCTGATGTTTTTATTCAAAATGTCCTTTAATGAACAAGCACGCAAATCAAAACTTTTTAGGTTTGCCCCATTTTTATTTATTAGTTGTTATTCTTTTCTCGTTGCTTCAGATTGAAAAAGTAAGCGTCAGCCATGACAGTCGGCAGCCCTCAGCTGGATGGTACTTGGAGGAGGTCACTGTTGATGTGCCATCACGTGGTGACCATACCGTGTTCCCTTCACACTGCTGGTTAGCCTCAAGCCAGGGTGATGGCAAAATTGTCCGAGACTTCATGTCGAGACCTTGTAAGTGGTATTCTTGGTTTTCACGTGACGTCGTCAAAATTCTAAAACTCAGAATCACAAGACCCTGAAGTTTTTATCCTTCACTGGCTATTAGACGTCCTTAATATATATCTTGTTGAAGGTTTTTAGTTCGATAGCATTCGCTGTCTTTAAGATAGAGCATTTTGAATTTCGGAGTTTCACGCCACACGAGATCAAACATGGCCGCTAGAAGGCTGTCACGTTTTCTTAAAAAATGCCTTATCCTGCGTTTTTTAACAATCTGAACAGTTGAGGTTTTGCGAGAAGTGTTTAATGCCAGATGTTTTCATTGATTTCCGGCCGCCATGTTGGAGCCCAAGCAGTTGGGCTCCAACATGGCGTTTCCATACTGTGCTCTCTAAATTTTTGTGACACATTTTGACGGATAACTCGAATACGGAATAACGTACAGACCTGAGACTTGGACAAACAGTTTATATAGTAGTTTTCTACAACCTGTATTATTCTTGATTTTTTTTGACTCAATAGTTTTGGATTTAATTTTTCGCGGCGTGACAGTGAAAACCACCTATTTGTATGAGTAAAATAATAAGTAGGCCATTTCTGAGATACTTGTCTTTTGCCACAGTGTCAAAACGAGTTTTCGGGCGAAACTATGTGTTTCATATGCACGTTCATTTTTATACACTTATACCAGGCCCGTAGCCAGACCTTTGACATAGACGAGGCAATATCTTGCTAAGGGGAAAATTTGGGTTAAAATCTAGACGAGGCAAGGACCTCTTCTTGCCTCTTGCTAGCTACGGCTCCTTGTTATACAAATTAAACTCATTTTCATAATTATTACACGTTTTGCACGATCTGGTATTTAACTGGATCCTATCAGCTGCCAGCTCGACTGAGGATGAGAAATTGTCAGGTTGTTTTTATTGAAACCTTTTTCCCATCAAGAAAAATATTTGGTTAAGTGCACAATGGGCTGTGGTTTATTGTGGAGTTAATGCTTGAGACACTGAATACAGTTGCACAAACAGAGTTGAACTCCTCAACTACAGAGGTGTCCGTTAAAGGGAGGTTTCAATAAGAGTTAACTGTACAGATTTTTCTACTCCTAGATACAACACTGTTACTTATGGAAAGCACTCTTTGCGTTATGTAGGACCCAAACTATGGGGAAAACGTTCTACGGCTGACAGATCAGCCAAGACTCTGCAGGCTTTCACAAACCGTATTCGCAAAAAAGATATAACTCCCTTAATGGACAGCGGCTGTAAGGGATGCATCCTATGCTGCACTTAGTGCCTCTCAAGTCAAAACATTATTATAAGATTTTAACATTTTTTACACCATAGATTATTATAACATTTTTATATGACTTATATATATTTTTATTGTATTTATATTTAGTATTAGTGTAGCTTTTAGTTTTTAGCAGTGTCCCCTAATTAGTATGGTTTTATTTTCCAGGCTATAAGGCTTTGACACTTAAATAAAGTTTCTTATCTTATCTTATCTTTTTGTACAGATGGGCACGGGTCGGGTAGCAGCTTTCGCAAGGTCTCGCTACCCTTTAAGAGAACAGTAGAACAAATAACTAGAACAATGTCCCTAGCTCCCAAAACAAAAGCAACTGTTACACTAGACTACGAGGACTAGTAAAATTACAAGCTGAGAGCTGCTACGCTACTTGTGAGCGCACGAACGGGGCTTAATCTGACAGTTGTAGAGAAGTGACCAGACCCTATCGAGAGATGGCCGTTAGTACAAGTGCGAAATAAAGTCTTTAAATTCTTTTAACATTTAATTTCTTTCTTGTTGTTGCAGGTCTTTACCATCTGGCCATCAAGACAGGGGATGAGAAGAATGCTGGCACAGATTCAAGTGTCTGGGTCCAGGTGTACGGTGATAAGGGCGACACGGGGCATGTGCAGCTCAAGAAATCAGGCATGATGGAGAACTTGTTTGAGCGAGGACAGACGGATTACTTCACTTTGGAAGCTGGTGATGTTGGCAAGGTAACCTTGATCAATGTGATTATTAAGGGCTAATTATAATAGCTCTTCAACAAGGAAATATCTGGGAAAAAGGAAAATACTGCTCATGCGGTTGAGAGAATAACAGTACATGTATGACCTGTTCCTATGGTTGAAGAAATTTGAGTGTTACAGCAATGTGAATACACTAATTAACGTAGTTTTTTTCATGGCTGTTATTCCCCTGCTCGAAAGACGTTTCAGATTCCAAAAAAAAAAAAAATGCAAATTAACGCTGTAGGATCCGTGCAGTGTCTCTGATAAATGGTCTGTTGGCCAACAACAAATCTGCGACACTGCATTAATCTCAGGCTACCTCATTCGATTCTCAGGCGGATTTCTGATGGGAAAAGAATGAAACGAACCAAGTGAATCTAAGAGATACATGCACATCTGTTTAGCCAGGCTTTAAACCTACATGGCGTTCAGAAACAAGTTTTTACGGATAACAGAATAAGCTTAGTAAATAATAAAGATGCTGAATTTTAAGCTCGGTGATAAATAGTGAAGATGAGTTGTTCAACAATGACACGAGCATGGGACGAAGAAAAAAATCGAGTCCCCGACGGGAATCGAGTCATGAGTCACCACGAGTCTCTCGTAGCTCAGTTGGTTAGAGCGCCCAAGTGGTATCTCGGAGGCCATGGGTTCGATTCTCGTCGGGGACTCAGAATTTTTCTTCGTCCCATGCTCGTGTCATTGTTGAACAACTTATCTTCATCAGAATGAGATTATTTATCAGACCAAATCAGCTCTATCTTCAGTTAACTTAGAAACGTGCCATGTTCTTCGTCTTGCAGATAGAGAAGCTTCGTGTCGGCCATGATGGGCGTGGCGTCGCGTCAGACTGGTATGTCGAGGAGGTGATACTAAACAGTGCTGTCAGGGGGGAGCACCTCATCTTCCCATGCCATGCCTGGGTGGCAGAGGAACAGGGTGTGGGATATGCAGACAAAGAACTTTATCCTAAACAACCCGGTGAGTTAAATTGCTGCTCAGACACTAAATGAGGGGCTCAGAGGGTTATAGGCTTGCGGGTTAGTTATTGTGTCAGGATGTTTCGTGTGCGTGGCTAATTGTGTATCTCAATATTTTGATTACGTTCTGCTCCAGAATGGTGACAGCCAACTGTAAATCCAAACTAGCCAAATCAGGACGAGAATTGATCAGAGTTTGATGAGAGTTAAATCTCGTGAAAGTTGTCGTCAACTCGGCCCAAACGAGAGAAAACTTACATCGACTCTCATAAAAAATTTGAGCACGTTCAAAGTTGACAAGAGCGTATAAGAGTTTCAGGCCAAGTTTCAGGAGGGCTTTAACTTGATGAATAATGGTTAATGGATTTGTTATAACTTTATTAATATTAAACCAAAAATGACAACTTCAGTTTGAAAACTTCAACCTTCTTACAGTCCAGAGATATCTCAAAGTACATAGTCCTAAGTCATTAGTCTCCACTTTTAACTAGTTTTAAGAGGGCTCTGTGGCCTCTGTAACAGAACAGCAGTTTTTCTGTGTGCCTTGTGTTCACGTAAATATTGTTTTCTCTGCAGTTTCTGATTACAGCGTGAGGATAAAGACAGGCAATATAAAGAATGCAGGAACAGATTCAAACATCTACCTCCAGGTGTTTGGTGATAAAGGCGACACTGGAGTCATTGAACTAAAACAAATTTGTGACACCAAAGACAAGTTTCAACGCGGAATGAACACCAAGATCAACTTGCAAACAGTTGATGTTGGAAATGTAAGTGTGTTTTTCTTGCCTTGGTCACTGGTTGGTCTTAAGTCATTCCCCTAATGTACAGAATTACTTTCAACTTGAAGGTAAACCTCAATAATAATTTCGCAATATTCCAAAAATGGACTTATAATTTGCTGTCCTTTTCAGATGGGCTTATAATTGAAAAAAAATTATATTGTTCGTTCGTTAAAAAATAGTTTTCATAACTTTCCCTCCTGTGAATTTGCCCGTGTGTGATTCTTACATTTTGTTTTCCACGTACAGCTTGAGAAGGTGCGTATCGGCCATGATGGGCGCGGTCTAGGGACAGGGTGGTACCTTGAGGAGGTAGTCATCATTATTCATGACGAGTGCTGGATCTTTCCTTGCAATCGCTGGCTGGCAGATTACGAAGACGACGGCAAAACCGAGAGAGATCTGTATGCAGGTCAGTTCCAAACGAAAACGAAAAAAAAAAAGTTAAATAAGAAAGGAATCTAAGAAAATGGACGTGTTATTGTCCCAAAGCGTCCTCGTGTAGCGGCTATACACAGGCTATCCTTGTGCTTTTACGGTTTGTTGCCGTCTCTGTGATTTTGGAGTGAAAACTATTTTTATGTTTTTCCAAGAGAGTTGCGACCCCATTCTGACCCTCGCTCAGACGACGTCAGGAACTGGACACGAGAAATTTCTTACTAATGACGTACTGTGACGTAGGGATACGTGTAGCGTTCGGATTGGTTGTTGCTCTCGGGCGAAAACTCGTAACCTAGCGACAACCAATCAAAGACACTACAGGGACTTCTGTATAGCTGCGTCACCAGTGTAGAGTTTTTTCGAGTGTCAAGCGTTTGACACTTACATTTAAGTCCTCCTTGATATGAAGACATTGACTCAAGTGTTTGATTTTGTTTCAGAGAGGAAGACTTACGCGCACGAGCCTGACCTACAGGACTTGATCGAATACTTACAAACTGATGATGTCACACTCATCGTAAACTCGGCCAATTATCTGCAGCATCTCTCCTACAGTGACGAACAAGTCAAGGTTAAAGTTCGGTACGTTGACCGACAATTTGGTGCATAAGAGCAATGACAACTGCTTTAGAACGGCTAGTAATTCTGTCCCTAGGGTCGGTGGCCACTGCATAGAGTTTCAACTGTAATTAGATTTTGTAAAACTTGTACAATTTGGGTATGCACTGTGTGA
This sequence comes from Oculina patagonica, assembly GCF_052425735.1. Taxonomy (NCBI): domain Eukaryota; kingdom Metazoa; phylum Cnidaria; class Anthozoa; order Scleractinia; family Oculinidae; genus Oculina; species Oculina patagonica. The sequence goes on from NC_135761.1 coordinate 49,243,749, forward strand.
CCTTCCGACGCCAGTATTTGTTTTGTTCGTCATGCAATCTTTTTGAGATTGCGTGACGCAAGCGTATTGCAACCTTCCGACGCTGGAGGTCGTTTGGCTCAAACTCGAAGAAATATTGCTTGACATAATGGGTGCTTACATGACACGCGAGCGTATTGCGTGACGTTTGAGCGTGGCTTTACAATAACACTGGATGTGGTCATGATTCATTGCTATGATGTATTTAGGGTTCAATTGTTATTATTTTTAACAGAGAGCTTGGTGGGATTCCAATATTAGTTCGCTTACTTGATCATGAGTTAGAAGAAATTCATCGATCTGCCGCGGCGAGTTTGAGAAATTTGTCATACAGCAAATCACGGGACGAGAACAAGGTGAATAGTCTATTGTTTAGAAAAAAATGATGCTACATGTAAAGCTTGCTAGAAATGTGAGAATGTAGTCGAGTCCCTGAACTCTCCCTTCCGCGCCTTGTAGAGGGGTGAATTCATGCGTGAGAAGAAAGAGAAAAATAAAGAGAGCCCAATATATCTATCTTCACACACCTGGGTTGCCGGTTCAACTCTCATATAGGGCGCGGATGGGAGAGTTCAGGGACTAGACTAGTGAGAAGCCAGTTTTAACTGACTGACTCAGCTACACAAATTACTCGTAGAAAGATTCTGTGTTCCTCCAATAGGAGGCGAACCAATGACCTTCCGCACACCGGTCGGACGCTCTTGGTTTGTTTCGAAATCAAAGAGGGATTTCCTTAATTTATTACAGCCTTCAACAAATACAAATACACAGCTAAATTGTGTATGGTAAATGTTAGGATAAACCTTATAGATGTCATGTGACTACAAAGACGCTCACAGTTTTCTCTCTTTCAGTTGGCTATTGCCGAGTGTTACGGCATTGAAGCTTTGATTCGACTGTTAAAAAGAACGAGAAGAGACGAGGTAAGGAAATAAAACAGAAATTCATAATTTGATTCAATGAATTCATGGAACGAGAACTGTGAGAGTGTATCAGTGATAGAAACCTTTGGATGAAATAAAGTAGCAGTGAGTGCCGGAAGAAATACGAGAGACAATAAGAGAGTAGTCCTTTATTACCCAGCATGACAATCTTTCAAAATCTATTTTTGGATTAAGCGTTCGGTTAGTTTGGGATCTGCCCAAAGAACGGCAAGTAAAAAGAAAATAAACGAGGGTTAGTTGGAAAGACGCGTCAAAAGAACTCGCCTTCTCGTCCCAAACCCCCGTCCTTTTTTCAGCTGGTTGTTTTGCGCAAAAATCGCGAACAAACTGAACGCCTGGAACAGGCTAGAGAAGTGCCAACATTTATCTCGGCTAGTTTCTAGAAAACAGTGTAAACTAAAAGCCTTGCATGTGACGAACATTTTCTCTTTTTGTTTTCAGGTTAAAGAAGTAGTCTTGGGTGTGTTATGGAACCTCTCTTCTTGTGAAGTAAGTTTTTTTTTTCAAGCGTATCGTTGCTGGCAGAACCATTAGGCGACGCAGCACAATTGTTTTCTTTTTGCTTAATCGACTTGACCTCGATTTATCATCGATACTTTAGCGAAATGTTTCGAGACTTCTTCGTTCATGTCCATTCCATTCAACTGCAACCCAGCTCGCGAAAAGTACGAGATATATATTATGATCACAATTCGAAAAAAAATTCGAAGCAATCGAAGGGGAGCACATTTCTTACAATTCTTGATGCGCAAAAGAAGCGAAGGAAATGCCAAGAGTAAAGTAAAGATGGATGTTACTGCTGTTCGGAAGAGGGGAAAACAGCTTTGCGGGATAACTAGTTTACAGTTTAGTGTTTTGATTCTAATCACAATTTTCTTGGTTATTTTGCAAAGGATCTAAAGCTCCGCATCCTCGAGATCTGCCTCATAGTAATGGTGACGATTATCATCATCCCGTACTCTGGCTGGAGCAGGGCGGCTGCTAACAGCACTGCGCCCCTGCCTTCAATAAAATGGACCACAGTGTTCCGTAATGCCAGCGGTGTACTGCGTAACGTGTCCTCAGCTGGGCCTGAGGCGCGACGAGTAATGAGGGACTGTGATGGACTTGTGGACTCGTTTGTGTGGATCATTAAGGCGCCCCTTGGCAAAAATGATGTCGATAATAAGGTACGTTTTGAAACATTTGCATTCTGATTGGCTCAGCAAGCATTTACTATCGTTTGATCCCTCCGAGGGCGCATAGTTTTTCGAGCACAAGGAAAGCGGTTGGTTTGCATTTAGGGCAAATTCCGAATGAGATTTGGGGTGTTCTCGGAGGCCCTGGAATTGAGCTGAGTTGCCGTGTATACGGGTTGAAACTGGGCGAAAGATAACTGGTTGATAAAGGCCTTTGGACAACTTCCGTTTATTTTAAAACTTTGCCGTTCGGATAAACCAAAATAGTCTTATTATTAACATCTCAACCGAAATTTCCAGCATTTTATAGTGAAAGGTACACGCCCAAATCTTCAAGAAATCAGTTTTACGATGTTTATCAATATTTAAATCAGGCATTTAAATAAATCAGCCATTGAGTTATGCTAACACTTACACCCGCATCGGTTTCTTTCGACTTTGATAATTGAGTCAGTCCGGGCTTCACCCCTCACAATCTATCAGCCGATAGAAACCTCAAGCTCGCACTCTTATTGATAAATATAGTTGACAAATGTGCAGTGCAAACCCACGACACACCTCCAGTCTTGTAAATTTATTGATTTAAAGGTGCATTGATCACAGAAGTACACCAAGAACGGTTCCCTAACGGCATTTGTTTGTGGGTTTTTTTTTTAGAGTGTAGAAAACTCCGTCTGTATTCTTCGCAACTTGTCTTACCGACTGGAAAACGAAGTCGATAGAGAGAGATTCAAAGACGCCCCTGTACCCATACATCCCGGCAAAGAACCCGACAAACAGGACCCGGGCTGCATGGCGGGATGCGGGACGGGAGCAAAGAAGAACAAGAAAAAGAAAGGAACAATCAAAGAAACGGAACAACCGCAACTAAGAAAGGATCCAGTGGAAGGAGTGGAGTTGTTATGGCAACCAGAGATAGCCAAGTCGTATCTATCAATCATGGCTGAATCGGCCAATCCCGAGACGTTAGAGGGTTCAGCGGGAGCTATACACAATCTTACAGCATGCGGTTGGAGGGTATGTCTCATTGAATATTTTAGTGTATAGTATTGCTGCATATTTTGACGATTTTTGCATTGTTGCGGCGAGCTCGGTGGGCGAATAATAAAAAATCGCAAACTCTTCAAGTGCTTTTACGGAAATTTGTGGGAAAAGATCTCTTCCCGCCGGTTTTCTTGATATCATGGCTGCAAAATATGCTGATTTAATCAATCAAATCTTGTCACACATTGTAAAGAGTGATAATAGCTGGGTGATATATTTATACCATCCTTTGTGCTGTTTAGGTCGTCACGCAATGATTATCTCCACTTGAAGACATGTGCGACATGTCACGCATGTCTCCCAACGTGTCACGCAGGTGCCATGTTGGGAGGAGCTTTCCGTGACGACTCTGCAAAGTAGATATAGATAAGTTTGATGAAGTGCCTTTATTTGATTTTTTGTTGTAGTGGGCACAGATTATGCGTTCTGCAGTACGGAAAGAGAAAGGTCTTCCCATCTTGGTGGAACTTTTACGAATGAATCACGACCCTGTAGTCAGGGCTGTGGCTACTGCGCTAAGAAATCTTGCAATTGACCCGAGGAACAAGGATCTTATAGGTATGTTGTAACTCTCGTTTATTTGTTGTTACAAATAGACTTCTACTACCTTACATAGGGGGAGCAAGGATGGCGCAGTGGCGAGAGTGCTCGCCTCCCACCAATTTGGCCTGGGTTTGACTCCCCCGTGCCATATCAGTGTGGGTTAAGTTTATTGTTGGTTCTCGTTCTTGCTCCGAATTTTTTTCTTCGGGTTATCTAGTTTTCCTCCCTCCACAGAAACTAACATTTCCAAATTGCAATTCGACCTGGATAGGACCTGCATGAAAACCAGCTAGAGCTGATATGGTTTCCTCTTTAAATTTAGTAGGTAGGGTGCTAGGCTAAAGCGGGAGGTCGTGGGTTCGAATCACGGTCAGACCACCAACCACTGTCTTAAAATAACTGGTAAGATCATTCTGGCTAAGGAACTTTACCCAGTTCAGATGATCACGTTATTTGGCGGTGATGTTAAGCTATTGGCCTTGTCTCGTACATCTCATAAACCTAAATTTGTTGAATTGGGAACGTTAAAGAACTCGTCTCTGTTTGAAAGAGTAGGGATTCTGGACGTAGTTTCCGATGTTGTGGTGTGGCCTGTCCACGTGTTCATGGGTCGGGTAGGTGGGATGAGATCCTAAAGAGACTGATAGCGGCTGCCATGTTTGTTCGAGGCAGTACGCTGATGGTATTTTTATATTCTTCACACGCAGGTCAATACGCCGTAAAGGATCTTGTTCATCGTCTTCCGGAACCTAACTCGCCTAATTCCCATGTAGAAGAAAACACAATCGGCGCAATCTTGTGCGCACTTCATCAAGTTGTAAACAAGAGTATAGTCAATGGAAGGTGAGAAGTCTACTGGTTTGACTTGATGGATTTCGTTGTATATTTCCACCACTGGGTGCCCTCAAACGTTTTCTTTGCTCTACGACAGAATTTTCCGTCACTGTGTTTAAGGTGATTTTCTAACGAGTAAAGTAACATTGTCAACTGGCAGAAGGCCTACGTGCAACAAAAGTCGAGTTATTTTGCAGATAGTATTTAGTTGAAGCTGTTTTTTGTTATTTTTTATTTTCTACACAGACATGTTCGGAGCGCCGGTGGAATTAAGAAGATAATTGCGATCGCGCAGTCGCGGGATAGATACTCTCCTAAGATAGTCAAGACAGCGAATCAGGTATGACTGAAAACAGTTATTGAACGGGATCAATTTAGGTTTCTGGGGAAACTGCTCACCTACCCCTCCCCAAACCTAACATTAACCCTTACCGTAATGATTCGATTTAGCGCCCTCCTTTCAATATCCCCCCCCTTCCCAATAAACCCCCCCCTTCGTTTTTTTTTTTAAATACCCCCCCCCTTCCCCCCCCCCTTTTTTCCCCCCTTTTTCCCCTTTCTCCCCCTTTTTCCCCTTTTTTTTCCTTTTTTTTTTTTTTTTTTTTTTTTTTTTTTTTTTTTTTTTTTTTTTTTTTTTTTTTTTTTTTTAATCCCCCCCCCCCCCCCTCTCTCCTCCCCCCCCCCCCCGCGCCCCAAACCCCCCGCGCCAAATACTTATCGCTTTGGGCAAAATGTTAGGTTTGGGGAGGGGTAGGTGAGCAGTTTCCCAGAAACCTAAATTGATCCATTGAACGGACTGTTAGCGATATGGGACGACAAATTTGAACGCTGTTTTCTCTCTGTAGCTAATAGTTTGTGCTTTTGATTGAGCCCTGGCCGGGGTCATTGTGTTGTGTTTTTGGGCAAGACACTTTACTCTCACAGTGCCACTCATCACCCAGGATTATAAATTGGTACTGCTATCCAGGGTGGGGGATAGGAGGGGGGGGGGGGTAGCACTTCTTGTGGCGTCATGGTACAGAAATCAGAGTCAAGTGCCAGAACCGGTGAGCTTTGGACTGGGACAAACTACTTCTATCTCGCGTGGGAGCAAAATAGGTCCGTGTGTGACTTACAACTATCCATGGTATATTACAATTCCTGAGTTTTGATTGGTTTACTGGCCATGGTATATGAGTTCATATACCAAAGACCAAATATATGGTAGGTGTACGCATCAGCGAGAACAGCCGGTTAGCTCAAATATTGCAATTCTTTGGATCTTGTTGGATATGAGATAGTTATAGCCGCCTCGTCGGCTGGGATAATTTAGGTATCGCAGGGTGAAAGGCATGTTAAGGAAAATATCCAGGGAGCCACAGTCATCGTTGTCCTTGTCACAGTGTTAACGAAAGTCTTGTGTCTGTATATTGCAGGTTTTGATAACTCTTTGGAATCTAACACCTCTCCGGAGCTCAATCAAAAAACAAGGCTGGGAATTCACCAAAGAAATAGGCGACGAATACGGCCATGCGCCACCCACACCACGCCCTTATGAAGATATAACAATCCCAAGAGGAACACAGCCACCCCCGGCGTCTGTCAATAGAAAGGAACCTCGACCGGTGCGATACGACGAGACATCGCTTCCCGTACCTCGATACGAACCCGACCCGAGAGGCCCTCCCCCGAAGTTTTCCGATGATGGTTACGAAGCCGACGAGGATGCACAACGACGAAGAGCGGCGAACAGTGCACGAGATGAACTGGAAATGGAAGACATGAGTGGCTATCGGGAAATCGATCGACGATCGGATCTTGAGAGGACGGGCGGTGTACAAGTTTTACCGCCAGCTTACCCGGACAGCAGACAGCCTCAAGGAGAACCAACATACGCTCAAGTAGACAAGAGTAAAAAGAAAATGTATAAATTGGAAGGAACTGGAGGGCCGACAACAGACTCATGGGTGTAAAGAAATGTAAAATAACAGTTTGTTTGACATTTCGTACGACGGCCGTGACGTGCATGATCAAAAGACCGTTGATTTTGCGATGGTTTGCAAGAACATGTGGCATCTTGTTCAAAAATGGTGGTTTCTGTATACGGCTTGACATTACAGCATTGCGACAAGAACCAAGATCCAGAGTTAAATAATTTAATAGCTTTTTTACAGACGTTTAGAATTGATAGGTTTTTAATAAATTTTCGTTCATCGATCGAACGAATGCCGTGACTAGTGCTGATACAAGGCCAGTCTTTTCAGCTGTTATGTAGGTTGTCACGACGACGCTTCGGGAGAAGCGTTGCGTGACGGCTTAAATAGCAGCTGTGAAAGACACTAATCCAAGGCGAGACGAGGAAAAACTCTGATTTGTAAAATTCAATTAGTGTAAATGGTTTTATTTTAAAGTAGCTAGCTATTAACCGGATGAAAATAAATTCTCGCGTACTATTGAGCAAATGATCATCTTCTTGTTCAAAGCTTGCTGAATGTTTGGAATAGATATTTTTTTCATAAGAAAATATTAAAAAATGCAAAATAAAGTGCTTGCTGTATCATTTTACCTACATAAGAAACCTTTAATATATCGCTCACTCCCGTTTACAAGTCTTCCCCACAAAGTTGCATCAATAAGTGTTTCGTCTACACTATCGTTTTCGAATCGTTTTTGCTTTCCACGCCCAATGGCCGAATAAAGCATGCGCACAATACTTGATGAATGGCGATTGGCAACGTCGTGCCCAGTGCGCCCTGGGGACGAGGTTGCAGTGCGCTGTGTGGAATGAAAAGGGCCCTGGGGACGAGGACTAGATCACAGACCGGACTGGATCAGAGATGACGTGACCATCTTTGAAAAGCACTGTTTTCTCCATCCACACTACAACACCGCGTTTTTGATGACGAAAAAGCGCCAGTTTAGTGCTCTGACAACTAAAATGCATCGAAAAGAATGCGTTTGAAACGAGACAGTATGCAAGGGTGATAAGAATCCTTGTAGTGGGTTATGGGAACAGTTTCTGATCTAGACCTTGCTACTGCGGGATTGCCGCAGAATGAGCAAAAACGTTTCTTTTAAATTCGTCTTCTGAGTCATGTCGGCGCACTACATATTACGTGGGTTCAAGGGATTTATGTGAAGGAGTCAAAACAATCAAGGCTGTGCTTATCGAAATTTTAAAAGACGATGTTTTATTCGCTACATACCCGATTATTAAACAAATTTTCATTGCTAAATTTTAAGACCTTTTAAGGAGAAATGTCACCATATTTTAAATCATTTTTATGATTACTTTCAAATTGAAGGAAACCTCAAAATAATAGTTGTCTAACATAGAAAAACAACAAGCGAGGAATAAAAACGCAAAAATTAACAACGATGGTTTCGACTGACGAAGATTAAAACGGATTACGAACGACAAACTTGAAAACAACTGGCAAGTTTTTTCCAAGATGTGTTGTCCGTGAAGTAGCTCCTTTAAAATAACTCTAAGCTCGTCTAGATCCCGGGGGGGGGGGGGGGGGGGGGGGGGGGGGGGGGTACTCCGGCTTGTAAATGACGGGGATGAGCGAAGGATTTTTTTGGGTTGGAAAATTTGGCAAGTATTTTTTTGGGTGACTTGATATAAAAGGGGATTTTTTGGGGTATTAAAAACAAACTAAAGTGCCTTGGCGCGGCCTTGGCGTATTTATGGTATGATGAATAGCGTCAGGGGCCATAATCGGGGTTTTTGTCCCCGATTATGGCTCGATAGCGTTCAATTTTATACGGTTTTCTTTGTGTTATATTATTGCCCCTCCTGGAAATTTAGGGGTAATTTGACAAGGGATTTTTGGGAGGGTTAATTCTGGTCCAGGGATTTTTTGGGGTCCTGAGTTTTGCCTCCATTCGATCATCCCCCGTCATTTACAGGCCGAAGTACCCCCCCCCCCCCCTGGGTGCACAGTACATTAACTTTCGAAAATATGTTTTGTAGGGTGAAAGTCCATATATTGCACCTTGTAAATATTTACACTTTGATTTTATTTTACTTCTTCAATCTGCACTTTGTTCTCGTTGCAAGAGGTTTTTACATAACCGTTGATCGATGAGACCTGATGTTTACAGTCAAAGTGAATGAGCGTTACCTATCTCCTGTGAAATCACTCATTTCAAGTGAACGGCATTTTACAGGGCTGATTTATGGGCTCATTAAATCGATCATGTACAATTAATAAAAGGTTTCCGCTTGTCCATATAGCTACTGGAAAAACATTAACAATTGCCACTAAAACATGTCTTTTCCACTGTCTTCGCCAAACAGCCATTACAGCCATATTCTGATAACGAGTCTCGATCGCCAGAGACACGCTGGTGAAAAACCACTCAATCACCAGCGGAACTGAGGTGTAAATGGCAAAAGACTGTAGTAAATTTAAAAGCGAATCATTCTCTAAGAAAATCCATTGATACAAGTACAAGAAGCCATTAACAGACACTACAGCAGTTGATTCGAACAACATGCTCATGATAGCGATATCTGCCGTTAGTCTCTCACGGCGAGGAGTACGAAAACTTCCCCAAGGAGATGATGCTCGTCTACAAATCTGGTGACAGATGTGATCAATAACAACCACGGTGCTGCGTTCTATGACTTCTGCAAAGCCGTGAATTATTCCAAGAAGAGCGATGGATTCTAAACTGTCAAGATCTGCTTGCAAGACTCGGAACATTACAGCTAATGAACAATACAACGGTGCCAATAAGACATAGGAATATCCCGGATGTGTAATGTTCCATAATCGCTGAACGCAAATTCTTGAGATTGCTTTGAGAGCCACACCCACGAGAGGAGAGAAGAGGGCGATTAGAAGTTTACCTTGTTTGTCTTGTTTGATATACGCGCTGTAAATTGAATACCTGATGGCAAAGGTCGCGATAACAGCAAAACAAGTTGGCATTGCCATTTTACAAATAAGAAATTCCAGTTTTTTCTTGACCGTATAAGCAAGTGTTTTGCAGTTAAATAGAATTGCAAACAGACATTTATGAAAACGAAAACATATACGGGAACATTAGACAAGAAGATGTATAAAGCAGGAAGTGTAAAGTAAGGTTTTCCGACGGCTTGCAGCACTCCGCGATAAAGAGCATCCAAAGCATACATAACGAAACAAACCAGAACCAGTTTTCGTTTCACTCCTTTGAGCTGATATGGTCGAAAAAGAAGCAACAGATTCAAAAGAGGGCATATGTAATAGAAAGTACAACTAATGATATCGGCAATTGTTATGACCCATTGCACTCGTATCGAAATTAATTTGTCTAACTGATAATCACAGTTCGACACCGTTTTGTAGTTTAAGTAAGACAACATCATGAATATTGTACCGATGATGGAGGCGGTTAGAAGTGAAATTATTGCTCCAATGACCATTGATTTAAATACTGTCTGTAGAGCGGATGGTCTAAGCCTCTTCCAAGCCGTTTCTTTGTCTTCATCTTGCTGATTTTCCTGGGTTTTTTTGTTAACGTTCTCGTCTGGTGAACATGCATTTATAACTCTTACATCAAGACTGCTTTGCGCTAGATAGTTTTTGCTGGTGACTTCTCTTTCACTGTATTCTTGATAAATAAACTCATCAACAGGATGATAATACCATTCTCGACCTGTGCTCTGTAGAGGATCGTAGCCAAAAGACTCTGCCGTGTATTCAGGTTCTTCTGGGTTGTAATGCTCTGTCACACCTCGTGTAAAACTGAACACAATGTGACCAAACACCTCTATGAGTGTACTGCTACTCATTTCACTTGACTGTACGAGTGAACTACTGCAAATGAGTGGTTTTGAATCGAGAAAATGTTACTGTGGTATAAGAAATAAGGCATTAGCTTTTGCGGAAGAGGTAAAACGTAAATGAAATTTCTGCGGGATCTGAAAACATCTTCCTGTATTACTACCGCACGACAGAATATCCTTGCAATAGGAAGACAAATCATCCTTTTTCCTGTTTTGTAGCACACGTGCGAACAGAAGACATCATAAGATGGAAAGTAACCGGTGATTAAAAATGAAAACTCTTAATGAGCTTCGAAAAAAGTTACATCTATGAAATCGGTGAATTATATGGCATCAAAAAGATGTTTTATTTTCAGCGAAATTGTAGCTAACTAAATCAATAGCTATTATTTTGGTGTTATTTTGTCAAAACAATTCTGAAGCGTCGTACTTGCGAGACTTCTATTTTATTTATGGGCATTTCGAAACTTTTAATTATAATTAAGCAATAATTATAATGCTTTCAGCTCAACATATTATTAGTTTAGTTCACGACTCTTTCATTTTCAAGCTATAGGTAGGGTAATATATTGATTTTGGAATAAGGCCATCTGAAACAAAATAAAAACACTTTATAAAGTTTAGTTAACAATGAATTATTCTACGAATTCGCGTTGAAGCCAAGTTTGGACGAAATCAGACGATATTCCGTAAGATTGACTAGGATAATTTTTTTTTATTCAATGTATTGTAGACAAAAAGGCTTTTTATAGGTAGACAAATTGTGGTTATGGGGCGCCTGGCAAGACTTTCGACGAATCTTGGCAAACAAACGATACCTCAGGATATCTGTTTCATACGAATGACAATTTACAATGTATTTCTGACCATATATGAGCAAAACGACACTTCGCTATAAATAAAAGCCTTCTTGTATCTTTTTTTGGTTGTTTGAACGTGTTAAGAAGCCAAATTATGTTTCAGGTCCCTATTTTCAGCCGAAATTATTTTCGGAGTGTTCCTACTTTTGGGGTTCGTTACTTTTGGTAATTTTCAGCAGTTAAAACATTTTGCTTGCTTGATTGGTCTCATAAAGTCTCGAGGATCTAAAAAATGCGATGAAAAGCGTTTTCAGGATATCTTTGTGAAAGATTTCATGAGAAGTACAAATACAGTGAGCCACTACCTGTTGACAATGCCTGGTCTCGTATGTTCCTTTTACGGAAATTTGC